>NW_023046312.1:330000-332172 GCF_011762505.2 Arvicanthis niloticus | reverse complement strand
ACCCAACCCTAACCCTAACCCTAACCCTAACCCTAACCCTAACCCTAACCCTAACCCTAACCCTAACCCTAACCCTAACCCTAACCCTAACCCGAACCCTAACCCTAACCCTAACCCTAACCCTAACCCTAACCCTAACCCTAACCCTAACCCTAACCCTAACCCTAACCCTAACCCTAAACCCTAACCCTAACCCTAACCCTAACCCTAACCCTAACCCTAACCCTAACCCTAACCCTAACCCTAACCCTAACCCTAACCCTAACCCTAACCTAACCCTAACCCTAACCCTAACCCTAACCCTAACCCTAACCCTAACCCTAACCCTAACCCTAACCCTAACCTAACCCTAACCCTAACCCTAACCCTAACCCTAACCCTAACCCTAACCCTAACCCTAACCCTAACCCTAACCCTAACCCTAACCCTAACCCTAACCCTAACCCTAACCCTAACCCTAACCCTAACCCTAACCCTAACCCTAACCCTAACCCTAACCCTAACCCTAACCCTAACCCTAACCCTAACCCTAACCCTAACCCTAACCCTAACCCTAACCCTAACCCTAACCCTAACCCTAACCCTAACCCTAACCCTAACCCTAACCCTAACCCTAACCCTAACCTAACCCTAACCCTAACCCTAACCCTAACCCTAACCCTAACCCTAACCCTAACCCTAACCCTACCCTAACCCTAACCCTAACCCTAACCCTAACCCTAACCCTAACCCTAACCCTAACCCTAACCCTAACCCTAACCCTAACCCTAACCCTAACCCTAACCCTAACCCTAACCCTAACCCTAACCCTAACCCTAACCCTAACCCTAACCCTAACCCTAACCCTAACCCTAACCCTAACCCTAACCCTAACCCTAACCCTAACCCTAACCCTAACCCTAACCCTAACCCTAACCCTAACCCTAACCCTAACCCTAACCCTAACCCTAACCCTAACCCTAACCCTAACCCTAACCCTAACCCTAACCCTAACCCTAACCCTAACCCTAACCCTAACCCTAACCCTAACCCTAACCCTAACCCTAACCCTAACCCTAACCCTAACCCTAACCCTAACCCTAACCCTAACCCTAACCCTAACCCTAACCCTAACCCTAACCCTAACCCTAACCCTAACCCTAACCCTAACCCTAACCCTAACCCTAACCCTAACCCTAACCCTAACCCTAACCCTAACCCTAACCCTAACCCTAACCCTAACCCTAACCCTAACCCTAACCCTAACCCTAACCCTAACCCTAACCCTAACCCTAACCCTAACCCTAACCCTAACCCTAACCCTAACCCTAACCCTAACCCTAACCCTAACCCTAACCCTAACCCTAACCCTAACCCTAACCCTAACCCTAACCCTAACCCTAACCCTAACCCTAACCCTAACCCTAACCCTAACCCTAACCCTAACCCTAACCCTAACCCTAACCCTAACCCTAACCCTAACCCTAACCCTAACCTAACCCTAACCCTAACCCTAACCCTAACCCTAACCCTAACCCTAACCCTAACCCTAACCCTAACCCTAACCCTAACCCTAACCCTAACCCTAACCCTAACCCTAACCCTAACCCTAACCCTAACCCTAACCCTAACCCTAACCCTAACCCTAACCCTAACCCTAACCCTAACCCTAACCCTAACCCTAACCCTAACCCTAACCCTAACCCTAACCCTAACCCTAACCCTAACCCTAACCCTAACCCTAACCCTAACCCTAACCCTAACCCTAACCCTAACCCTAACCCTAACCCTAACCCTAACCCTAACCCTAACCCTAACCCTAACCCTAACCCTAACCCTAACCCTAACCCTAACCCTAACCCTAACCCTAACCCTAACCCTAACCCTAACCCTAACCCTAACCCTAACCCTAACCCTAACCCTAACCCTAACCCTAACCCTAACCCTAACCCTAACCCTAACCCTAACCCTAACCCTAACCCTAACCCTAACCCTAACCCTAACCCTAACCCTAACCCTAACCCTAACCCTAACCCTAACCCTAACCCTAACCCTAACCCTAACCCTAACCCTAACCCTAACCCTAACCCTAACCCTAACCCTAACCCTAACCCTAACCCTAACCCTAACCCTAACCCTAACCCTAACCCTAACCCTAACCCTAACCCTAACCCTAACCCTAACCCTAACCCT
>NW_023046312.1:315000-325000 GCF_011762505.2 Arvicanthis niloticus | reverse complement strand
TAACCCTAACCCTAACCCTAACCCTAACCCTAACCCTAACCCTAACCCTAACCCTAACCCTAACCCTAACCCTAACCCTAACCCTAACCCTAACCCTAACCCTAACCCTAACCCTAACCCTAACCCTAACCCTAACCCTAACCCTAACCCTAACCCTAACCCTAACCCTAACCCTAACCCTAACCCTAACCCTAACCCTAACCCTAACCCTAACCCTAACCCTAACCCTAACCCTAACCCTAACCCTAACCCTAACCCTAACCCTAACCCTAACCCTAACCCTAACCCTAACCCTAACCCTAACCCTAACCCTAACCCTAACCCTAACCCTAACCCTAACCCTAACCCTAACCCTAACCCTAACCCTAACCCTAACCCTAACCCTAACCCTAACCCTAACCCTAACCCTAACCCTAACCCTAACCCTAACCCTAACCCTAACCCTAACCCTAACCCTAACCCTAACCCTAACCCTAACCCTAACCCTAACCCTAACCCTAACCCTAACCCTAACCCTAACCCTAACCCTAACCCTAACCCTAACCCTAACCCTAACCCTAACCCTAACCCTAACCCTAACCCTAACCCTAACCCTAACCCTAACCCTAACCCTAACCCTAACCCTAACCCTAACCCTAACCCTAACCCTAACCCTAACCCTAACCCTAACCCTAACCCTAACCCTAACCCTAACCCTAACCCTAACCCTAACCCTAACCCTAACCCTAACCCTAACCCTAACCCTAACCCTAACCCTAACCCTAACCCTAACCCTAACCCTAACCCTAACCCTAACCCTAACCCTAACCCTAACCCTAACCCTAACCCTAACCCTAACCCTAACCCTAACCCTAACCCTAACCCTAACCCTAACCCTAACCCTAACCCTAACCCTAACCCTAACCCTAACCCTAACCCTAACCCTAACCCTAACCCTAACCCTAACCCTAACCCTAACCCTAACCCTAACCCTAACCCTAACCCTAACCCTAACCCTAACCCTAACCCTAACCCTAACCCTAACCCTAACCCTAACCCTAACCCTAACCCTAACCCTAACCCTAACCCTAACCCTAACCCTAACCCTAACCCTAACCCTAACCCTAACCCTAACCCTAACCCTAACCCTAACCCTAACCCTAACCCTAACCCTAACCCTAACCCTAACCCTAACCCTAACCCTAACCCTAACCCTAACCCTAACCCTAACCCTAACCCTAACCCTAACCCTAACCCTAACCCTAACCCTAACCCTAACCCTAACCCTAACCCTAACCCTAACCCTAACCCTAACCCTAACCCTAACCCTAACCCTAACCCTAACCCTAACCCTAACCCTAACCCTAACCCTAACCCTAACCCTAACCCTAACCCTAACCCTAACCCTAACCCTAACCCTAACCCTAACCCTAACCCTAACCCTAACCCTAACCCTAACCCTAACCCTAACCCTAACCCTAACCCTAACCCTAACCCTAACCCTAACCCTAACCCTAACCCTAACCCTAACCCTAACCCTAACCCTAACCCTAACCCTAACCCTAACCCTAACCCTAACCCTAACCCTAACCCTAACCCTAACCCTAACCCTAACCCTAACCCTAACCCTAACCCTAACCCTAACCCTAACCCTAACCCTAACCCTAACCCTAACCCTAACCCTAACCCTAACCCTAACCCTAACCCTAACCCTAACCCTAACCCTAACCCTAACCCTAACCCTAACCCTAACCCTAACCCTAACCCTAACCCTAACCCTAACCCTAACCCTAACCCTAACCCTAACCCTAACCCTAACCCTAACCCTAACCCTAACCCTAACCCTAACCCTAACCCTAACCCTAACCCTAACCCTAACCCTAACCCTAACCCTAACCCTAACCCTAACCCTAACCCTAACCCTAACCCTAACCCTAACCCTAACCCTAACCCTAACCCTAACCCTAACCCTAACCCTAACCCTAACCCTAACCCTAACCCTAACCCTAACCCTAACCCTAACCCTAACCCTAACCCTAACCCTAACCCTAACCCTAACCCTAACCCTAACCCTAACCCTAACCCTAACCCTAACCCTAACCCTAACCCTAACCCTAACCCTAACCCTAACCCTAACCCTAACCCTAACCCTAACCCTAACCCTAACCCTAACCCTAACCCTAACCCTAACCCTAACCCTAACCCTAACCCTAACCCTAACCCTAACCCTAACCCTAACCCTAACCCTAACCCTAACCCTAACCCTAACCCTAACCCTAACCCTAACCCTAACCCTAACCCTAACCCTAACCCTAACCCTAACCCTAACCCTAACCCTAACCCTAACCCTAACCCTAACCCTAACCCTAACCCTAACCCTAACCCTAACCCTAACCCTAACCCTAACCCTAACCCTAACCCTAACCCTAACCCTAACCCTAACCCTAACCCTAACCCTAACCCTAACCCTAACCCTAACCCTAACCCTAACCCTAACCCTAACCCTAACCCTAACCCTAACCCTAACCCTAACCCTAACCCTAACCCTAACCCTAACCCTAACCCTAACCCTAACCCTAACCCTAACCCTAACCCTAACCCTAACCCTAACCCTAACCCTAACCCTAACCCTAACCCTAACCCTAACCCTAACCCTAACCCTAACCCTAACCCTAACCCTAACCCTAACCCTAACCCTAACCCTAACCCTAACCCTAACCCTAACCCTAACCCTAACCCTAACCCTAACCCTAACCCTAACCCTAACCCTAACCCTAACCCTAACCCTAACCCTAACCCTAACCCTAACCCTAACCCTAACCCTAACCCTAACCCTAACCCTAACCCTAACCCTAACCCTAACCCTAACCCTAACCCTAACCCTAACCCTAACCCTAACCCTAACCCTAACCCTAACCCTAACCCTAACCCTAACCCTAACCCTAACCCTAACCCTAACCCTAACCCTAACCCTAACCCTAACCCTAACCCTAACCCTAACCCTAACCCTAACCCTAACCCTAACCCTAACCCTAACCCTAACCCTAACCCTAACCCTAACCCTAACCCTAACCCTAACCCTAACCCTAACCCTAACCCTAACCCTAACCCTAACCCTAACCCTAACCCTAACCCTAACCCTAACCCTAACCCTAACCCTAACCCTAACCCTAACCCTAACCCTAACCCTAACCCTAACCCTAACCCTAACCCTAACCCTAACCCTAACCCTAACCCTAACCCTAACCCTAACCCTAACCCTAACCCTAACCCTAACCCTAACCCTAACCCTAACCCTAACCCTAACCCTAACCCTAACCCTAACCCTAACCCTAACCCTAACCCTAACCCTAACCCTAACCCTAACCCTAACCCTAACCCTAACCCTAACCCTAACCCTAACCCTAACCCTAACCCTAACCCTAACCCTAACCCTAACCCTAACCCTAACCCTAACCCTAACCCTAACCCTAACCCTAACCCTAACCCTAACCCTAACCCTAACCCTAACCCTAACCCTAACCCTAACCCTAACCCTAACCCTAACCCTAACCCTAACCCTAACCCTAACCCTAACCCTAACCCTAACCCTAACCCTAACCCTAACCCTAACCCTAACCCTAACCCTAACCCTAACCCTAACCCTAACCCTAACCCTAACCCTAACCCTAACCCTAACCCTAACCCTAACCCTAACCCTAACCCTAACCCTAACCCTAACCCTAACCCTAACCCTAACCCTAACCCTAACCCTAACCCTAACCCTAACCCTAACCCTAACCCTAACCCTAACCCTAACCCTAACCCTAACCCTAACCCTAACCCTAACCCTAACCCTAACCCTAACCCTAACCCTAACCCTAACCCTAACCCTAACCTAACCCTAACCCTAACCCTAACCCTAACCCTAACCCTAACCCTAACCCTAACCCTAACCCTAACCCTAACCCTAACCCTAACCCTAACCCTAACCCTAACCCTAACCCTAACCCTAACCCTAACCCTAACCCTAACCCTAACCCTAACCCTAACCCTAACCCTAACCCTAACCCTAACCCTAACCCTAACCCTAACCCTAACCCTAACCCTAACCCTAACCCTAACCCTAACCCTAACCCTAACCCTAACCCTAACCCTAACCCTAACCCTAACCCTAACCCTAACCCTAACCCTAACCCTAACCCTAACCCTAACCCTAACCCTAACCCTAACCCTAACCCTAACCCTAACCCTAACCCTAACCCTAACCCTAACCCTAACCCTAACCCTAACCCTAACCCTAACCCTAACCCTAACCCTAACCCTAACCCTAACCCTAACCCTAACCCTAACCCTAACCCTAACCCTAACCCTAACCCTAACCCTAACCCTAACCCTAACCCTAACCCTAACCCTAACCCTAACCCTAACCCTAACCCTAACCCTAACCCTAACCCTAACCCTAACCCTAACCCTAACCCTAACCCTAACCCTAACCCTAACCCTAACCCTAACCCTAACCCTAACCCTAACCCTAACCCTAACCCTAACCCTAACCCTAACCCTAACCCTAACCCTAACCCTAACCCTAACCCTAACCCTAACCCTAACCCTAACCCTAACCCTAACCCTAACCCTAACCCTAACCCTAACCCTAACCCTAACCCTAACCCTAACCCTAACCCTAACCCTAACCCTAACCCTAACCCTAACCCTAACCCTAACCCTAACCCTAACCCTAACCCTAACCCTAACCCTAACCCTAACCCTAACCCTAACCCTAACCCTAACCCTAACCCTAACCCTAACCCTAACCCTAACCCTAACCCTAACCCTAACCCTAACCCTAACCCTAACCCTAACCCTAACCCTAACCCTAACCCTAACCCTAACCCTAACCCTAACCCTAACCCTAACCCTAACCCTAACCCTAACCCTAACCCTAACCCTAACCCTAACCCTAACCCTAACCCTAACCCTAACCCTAACCCTAACCCTAACCCTAACCCTAACCCTAACCCTAACCCTAACCCTAACCCTAACCCTAACCCTAACCCTAACCCTAACCCTAACCCTAACCCTAACCCTAACCCTAACCCTAACCCTAACCCTAACCCTAACCCTAACCCTAACCCTAACCCTAACCCTAACCCTAACCCTAACCCTAACCCTAACCCTAACCCTAACCCTAACCCTAACCCTAACCCTAACCCTAACCCTAACCCTAACCCTAACCCTAACCCTAACCCTAACCCTAACCCTAACCCTAACCCTAACCCTAACCCTAACCCTAACCCTAACCCTAACCCTAACCCTAACCCTAACCCTAACCCTAACCCTAACCCTAACCCTAACCCTAACCCTAACCCTAACCCTAACCCTAACCCTAACCCTAACCCTAACCCTAACCCTAACCCTAACCCTAACCCTAACCCTAACCCTAACCCTAACCCTAACCCTAACCCTAACCCTAACCCTAACCCTAACCCTAACCCTAACCCTAACCCTAACCCTAACCCTAACCCTAACCCTAACCCTAACCCTAACCCTAACCCTAACCCTAACCCTAACCCTAACCCTAACCCTAACCCTAACCCTAACCCTAACCCTAACCCTAACCCTAACCCTAACCCTAACCCTAACCCTAACCCTAACCCTAACCCTAACCCTAACCCTAACCCTAACCCTAACCCTAACCCTAACCCTAACCCTAACCCTAACCCTAACCCTAACCCTAACCCTAACCCTAACCCTAACCCTAACCCTAACCCTAACCCTAACCCTAACCCTAACCCTAACCCTAACCCTAACCCTAACCCTAACCCTAACCCTAACCCTAACCCTAACCCTAACCCTAACCCTAACCCTAACCCTAACCCTAACCCTAACCCTAACCCTAACCCTAACCCTAACCCTAACCCTAACCCTAACCCTAACCCTAACCCTAACCCTAACCCTAACCCTAACCCTAACCCTAACCCTAACCCTAACCCTAACCCTAACCCTAACCCTAACCCTAACCCTAACCCTAACCCTAACCCTAACCCTAACCCTAACCCTAACCCTAACCCTAACCCTAACCCTAACCCTAACCCTAACCCTAACCCTAACCCTAACCCTAACCCTAACCCTAACCCTAACCCTAACCCTAACCCTAACCCTAACCCTAACCCTAACCCTAACCCTAACCCTAACCCTAACCCTAACCCTAACCCTAACCCTAACCCTAACCCTAACCCTAACCCTAACCCTAACCCTAACCCTAACCCTAACCCTAACCCTAACCCTAACCCTAACCCTAACCCTAACCCTAACCCTAACCCTAACCCTAACCCTAACCCTAACCCTAACCCTAACCCTAACCCTAACCCTAACCCTAACCCTAACCCTAACCCTAACCCTAACCCTAACCCTAACCCTAAACCCTAACCCTAACCCTAACCCTAACCCTAACCCTAACCCTAACCCTAACCCTAACCCTAACCCTAACCCTAACCCTAACCCTAACCCTAACCCTAACCCTAACCCTAACCCTAACCCTAACCCTAACCCTAACCCTAACCCTAACCCTAACCCTAACCCTAACCCTAACCCTAACCCTAACCCTAACCCTAACCCTAACCCTAACCCTAACCCTAACCCTAACCCTAACCCTAACCCTAACCCTAACCCTAACCCTAACCCTAACCCTAACCCTAACCCTAACCCTAACCCTAACCCTAACCCTAACCCTAACCCTAACCCTAACCCTAACCCTAACCCTAACCCTAACCCTAACCCTAACCCTAACCCTAACCCTAACCCTAACCCTAACCCTAACCCTAACCCTAACCCTAACCCTAACCCTAACCCTAACCCTAACCCTAACCCTAACCCTAACCCTAACCCTAACCCTAACCCTAACCCTAACCCTAACCCTAACCCTAACCCTAACCCTAACCCTAACCCTAACCCTAACCCTAACCCTAACCCTAACCCTAACCCTAACCCTAACCCTAACCCTAACCCTAACCCTAACCCTAACCCTAACCCTAACCCTAACCCTAACCCTAACCCTAACCCTAACCCTAACCCTAACCCTAACCCTAACCCTAACCCTAACCCTAACCCTAACCCTAACCCTAACCCTAACCCTAACCCTAACCCTAACCCTAACCCTAACCCTAACCCTAACCCTAACCCTAACCCTAACCCTAACCCTAACCCTAACCCTAACCCTAACCCTAACCCTAACCCTAACCCTAACCCTAACCCTAACCCTAACCCTAACCCTAACCCTAACCCTAACCCTAACCCTAACCCTAACCCTAACCCTAACCCTAACCCTAACCCTAACCCTAACCCTAACCCTAACCCTAACCCTAACCCTAACCCTAACCCTAACCCTAACCCTAACCCTAACCCTAACCCTAACCCTAACCCTAACCCTAACCCTAACCCTAACCCTAACCCTAACCCTAACCCTAACCCTAACCCTAACCCTAACCCTAACCCTAACCCTAACCCTAACCCTAACCCTAACCCTAACCCTAACCCTAACCCTAACCCTAACCCTAACCCTAACCCTAACCCTAACCCTAACCCTAACCCTAACCCTAACCCTAACCCTAACCCTAACCCTAACCCTAACCCTAACCCTAACCCTAACCCTAACCCTAACCCTAACCCTAACCCTAACCCTAACCCTAACCCTAACCCTAACCCTAACCCTAACCCTAACCCTAACCCTAACCCTAACCCTAACCCTAACCCTAACCCTAACCCTAACCCTAACCCTAACCCTAACCCTAACCCTAACCCTAACCCTAACCCTAACCCTAACCCTAACCCTAACCCTAACCCTAACCCTAACCCTAACCCTAACCCTAACCCTAACCCTAACCCTAACCCTAACCCTAACCCTAACCCTAACCCTAACCCTAACCCTAACCCTAACCCTAACCCTAACCCTAACCCTAACCCTAACCCTAACCCTAACCCTAACCCTAACCCTAACCCTAACCCTAACCCTAACCCTAACCCTAACCCTAACCCTAACCCTAACCCTAACCCTAACCCTAACCCTAACCCTAACCCTAACCCTAACCCTAACCCTAACCCTAACCCTAACCCTAACCCTAACCCTAACCCTAACCCTAACCCTAACCCTAACCCTAACCCTAACCCTAACCCTAACCCTAACCCTAACCCTAACCCTAACCCTAACCCTAACCCTAACCCTAACCCTAACCCTAACCCTAACCCTAACCCTAACCCTAACCCTAACCCTAACCCTAACCCTAACCCTAACCCTAACCCTAACCCTAACCCTAACCCTAACCCTAACCCTAACCCTAACCCTAACCCTAACCCTAACCCTAACCCTAACCCTAACCCTAACCCTAACCCTAACCCTAACCCTAACCCTAACCCTAACCCTAACCCTAACCCTAACCCTAACCCTAACCCTAACCCTAACCCTAACCCTAACCCTAACCCTAACCCTAACCCTAACCCTAACCCTAACCCTAACCCTAACCCTAACCCTAACCCTAACCCTAACCCTAACCCTAACCCTAACCCTAACCCTAACCCTAACCCTAACCCTAACCCTAACCCTAACCCTAACCCTAACCCTAACCCTAACCCTAACCCTAACCCTAACCCTAACCCTAACCCTAACCCTAACCCTAACCCTAACCCTAACCCTAACCCTAACCCTAACCCTAACCCTAACCCTAACCCTAACCCTAACCCTAACCCTAACCCTAACCCTAACCCTAACCCTAACCCTAACCCTAACCCTAACCCTAACCCTAACCCTAACCCTAACCCTAACCCTAACCCTAACCCTAACCCTAACCCTAACCCTAACCCTAACCCTAACCCTAACCCTAACCCTAACCCTAACCCTAACCCTAACCCTAACCCTAACCCTAACCCTAACCCTAACCCTAACCCTAACCCTAACCCTAACCCTAACCCTAACCCTAACCCTAACCCTAACCCTAACCCTAACCCTAACCCTAACCCTAACCCTAACCCTAACCCTAACCCTAACCCTAACCCTAACCCTAACCCTAACCCTAACCCTAACCCTAACCCTAACCCTAACCCTAACCCTAACCCTAACCCTAACCCTAACCCTAACCCTAACCCTAACCCTAACCCTAACCCTAACCCTAACCCTAACCCTAACCCTAACCCTAACCCTAACCCTAACCCTAACCCTAACCCTAACCCTAACCCTAACCCTAACCCTAACCCTAACCCTAACCCTAACCCTAACCCTAACCCTAACCCTAACCCTAACCCTAACCCTAACCCTAACCCTAACCCTAACCCTAACCCTAACCCTAACCCTAACCCTAACCCTAACCCTAACCCTAACCCTAACCCTAACCCTAACCCTAACCCTAACCCTAACCCTAACCCTACCCTAACCCTAACCCTAACCCTAACCCTAACCCTAACCCTAACCCTAACCCTAACCCTAACCCTAACCCTAACCCTAACCCTAACCCTAACCCTAACCCTAACCCTAACCCTAACCCTAACCCTAACCCTAACCCTAACCCTAACCCTAACCCTAACCCTAACCCTAACCCTAACCCTAACCCTAACCCTAACCCTAACCCTAACCCTAACCCTAACCCTAACCCTAACCCTAACCCTAACCCTAACCCTAACCCTAACCCTAACCCTAACCCTAACCCTAACCCTAACCCTAACCCTAACCCTAACCCTAACCCTAACCCTAACCCTAACCCTAACCCTAACCCTAACCCTAACCCTAACCCTAACCCTAACCCTAACCCTAACCCTAACCCTAACCCTAACCCTAACCCTAACCCTAACCCTAACCCTAACCCTAACCCTAACCCTAACCCTAACCCTAACCCTAACCCTAACCCTAACCCTAACCCTAACCCTAACCCTAACCCTAACCCTAACCCTAACCCTAACCCTAACCCTAACCCTAACCCTAACCCTAACCCTAACCCTAACCCTAACCCTAACCCTAACCCTAACCCTAACCCTAACCCTAACCCTAACCCTAACC
>NW_023046292.1:338917-452522 GCF_011762505.2 Arvicanthis niloticus | reverse complement strand
GTGCAATGTAATCAGAAACTTTCTGAACCTCACCAACCCAATGAGATCAGCAAGATCCTTCTTGAGAACACCAGGCATTCATGTCCCCCCACAGCAACACCCAGTCTCTATCTACCAAGACGCTGGCTGGAATCACAGAAGGTGACGTGTTATCAGCTGGATGATCGACTACAAAAGTAAGGAGCATGCATCAAATATCAAAAGCAGAACACTGCTACTCAAAGTCCTTCGGGTAGGGAAAGGGACTTGGATCAATGACAGAGTGCCTGCTTAGCGAGTAAGACCCTGGGCTCTGTCTGTCATCCTCAGTGCATTACCCGGCCACAGAGATGACCATGTAGGGACGCATGGCTTACAGGTGGGCACACTGTCTGGGTGATGTTTCCTCGGCAAGTTCTCACTGAACATACTTACACAGCTCTAGATATAACACATACAGCACACTTGATGATATGCAAGCACACTCTGCATATCTGGTCTGACACCAATGAAAATATTGTAATAAACAGATCCACCTCATAAGCTTCTCCAGAAAAGCAGCAAGAATTCCTTAGAAGCAAATCTCATGCCCAACACACAAGAGGCCCCAGGCCAGAAACAAATAAGAATTCAGAACACAATGGTAACCTTTAATCCCAGAACTTGGGAGGTAGAAGCAGGTAGATCTCTGAATTCAAGGGCTGCCTGGTCTATAGTTTCCAATCCAGCCCAGCCAGGGCTACATAATGGGACCATCTTTAAAACAAACAAACAAAAAATACTCCCTAAACTGGTATTTCCAGGAATCTTACAGCAAGATAAAGAATAGGTTTTAAAAGGTGGTCCATGAAGCCAGTTGTTATGGGGAGGGGCAGGGCACGCTGAACTGAGGCTCTGCAGATGCTACAAGAACTCCAAGCCACACTCACTACCTACACAGAAAATTTCAGCACAAACTCAGCCCATCAGAGGGCTCCAACCAGATTAGACTGAAGCCTTTTCATGAGACCAACTGTCCTATGTCAGCCTTGGGAGCCAGATGAAAACCCTCAAGGAACTATGGGAATCTAAATCTTTTAGAAGAACCTTGCTGTGTATGTACCTCTCTGTACTCCACAGTCCCTGGCATAAACTTTAGTCCGCATCCCTCACGGGCCAGGGTGGCTGAGAAGGCTAATGGCAGCCTGGTATCCGTTGCATGCGGGTGTGTGGGGAAACATTTCCAGGCCATCTGTTACTATTGCTGAGCACAGAGGCTCAGCAGAAATCAAGTTGGAGAAACAGACATCATATCATCTCATCTCATCTCATCTCATCTCATCTCACCTCACCTCTCCTCTCCTCTCCTCTCCTCTCCTCTCCTCTCCTCTCCTCTCCTCTCCTCTCTCATCTCTCATCTCTCATCTCTCATCTCTCATCTCTCATCTCTCATCTCTCATCTCTCATCTCTCATCTCTCATCTCTCATCTCTCATCTCTCATCTCATCTCATCTCTGCCAGAGAACTGCAATCTGCTACAGAGGCGATGGGAAGGCTCTCAATCATCCTCACAAACGTGTCACACGATTTTACAAAGCCAAAGTTTTTAATTTTTTAAACCTGCAGACTTTAATTAATTCAAAATCTCTAATTTTCAAATAAAGAAACAAGTGACCAGAAATGAGAATGGGCTGCCCAGGAGGCATAGCTGGTGATGCTTAAGCCTGGAGCCCAGCACACCACAGACATGCAACAGAACCCAGCGTCCTCTGCACTCAACTCCACTGCCCTGCCCCAGGAGCCTGCTGACAGCAGAACCTGCAACAACCCCTCTGCTCCAGATCCACAAATGCACTCTGCTCTGTCACTAAAATATGTAACAAGACCCTGTCTTAAACCTCCAAAACTGATGAGCCTGGAGAGATGGCTCAGTGGCCAAGAGCGCTGGTTGCTCTTCCAGAGGACCCAGGTTCAATTTCTAATGCCCACATGGCAGCACATAAATGCATGTAGCTCCAGCTCCAGAGGATCTGAAACTCTTTTGGCCTTCTCCAGCTCAGCATACACATGATGCACAGACATACATTCAGGCAAAAGAGAAGTACACACACAAAAATCTTTTTAAATAATAAATTAAATCCCCAAATACTGAAGACTTTTTTCTAGTTAGTGTTTTCTGATTTAATTCCATTATTGTCAGGGAACACACTAAGTTTTTGATATCTTGAATTTTCTCATTATTTTATTTTCTTAATTATGTGTGTTTTGGTTGCATGTATGTATGAGTACCACATAAATGTCTGGTACCCACAGAGGCCAGAAGAAGCTGTCATATTCCCTGGAACTGGAATTACAGACAGTTGTGAGCATCCATGTGGGTGCTGAGAACCGAATCCTGGTCATCCAGAAGAACAGCTAGTGCTCTTAACTGCAGAGCCATCCCGCTAGCAGCTCATTATCTTGAAATTTATTCAAAGAGTTTACTGATCAAGATATGGCCTACCTGGTATACACCCTTCTTGCGCATTTGAAATGAGAATTCTGCAGGTGTTGTGTGTGTAGTATTCTACGAACCTCTATATATAACATATAATTAGAAAACCTCTACGTATGATTTAGATCATACAACAGTCACCAATGTAGTCTTGTAAAGAAATAAGAGAACTTTCCTGTAGACCCTAGCTTCTATTTGCTTTCATTCCTCTTTAATCTGAAGAACATCCATCAGTAAGTACACCTTGTTTGGGGGCCAGAATCCTCAGTTTTATAACTAAAAGTATCTCTAGCTCATCTTCTATTTTGTCTTAGTTACTTTTCTATTGTTGGGATAAAACACCAAGATCAAGAACACTTTAGAATAATGGCTTTATTTTGAGCTTACAGCTCCAAAGGGCTAGAGTCTATGACAGAACAAAAGGATAAGCTGGAGTAGCAGCCCGGACCTCATATGTTAAACCACAAGCAGGAGATAGGGAATAACTTGAAATGGCATGACACTTTTGAAATATCAATGCTTACCCCTGTGAAATACTTCCTCCAGCAAGGTCACACTTCTAGTCCTCCCCAAACAACAACAGCTGGGGACCAAGTATTCAAATGCCCAAGACTTACAGAGAAAGTCTTTCTTTCAACCGACCACATACATTTAAAGGACATTTTAGCTGGGTATGAAATTTGTAGAGTTTTTTCAGCTATTAAAGTTTCATCCACCACCTTCTGCTGTTAAAGTAATCACTCACTGCTTTTTATACAGTTAACTTGCAGGTGCTTCCATGTTTTTAATCTTTCATTGTCACTAATACGAGCATTAGGTGTCCAGGAATGATTTTATTATTAGCTTGAGATAGTCTCTCCTCTCATGTAATCCAGGCTGGCCTTGAGCTTGTTGTGTAGCCAGAGGTGACCTTTAACTGATACTCCTGCTTTCATATTCCCACTCTAGGCTTTGTGAATATCAGCCAAGCAAGCTATCCCCAGACCAGAAATGGTTTTCTTTGTTCTTACCCTGCTTTGGCTGAACATCTTGTATCTAATAAAACCTGCCTATGATAACATTTCCATGGAAATACAACCACATGCTATACAACCCATCCATTTGCAATGTATGAGTCAGTGACTTAGTACTGTCAGTTGTTCAACCATAATAAGTAAAACCAACTTTAGAGCAATTTCATTATCGCCTCACTGAGAAAACCCATGCCCTAGCTGTCACCCCCAGCAGTTCTAGTCAACCATCAGTTTATATCTCTATAGTTTCGCCTATTTGGGATATTTAATACAATAGGAATCTTACATGGTCACTCTTTCTTTATTTAAAATAAATAAATAAACTCTATTGCCTGTACAGATAAGTGCATGTTCATGTCTATGTGTGTGGTTGCATGTGAGTATGCATAAGTGCCACCACACTTGGTTTTTCAGTGATTTTTTTTGATAGCTGGTGGCTAGAAAGGAGATATTCAGCTTTATCTTCACATGGCTGACTGCGTAGGAAGTACCATGCAAAAAGAGCTAGGATACTTGTTGAAATTTAAAGTCAAGGAATGAAGGAACCTGATGTTATCCTCTGATCACCACGTGTCTGTTCACATCTATCAGTCCAGAAATCTACTCTCTAAGATGCTCATGACTGCAGACCTAACAACACCTGATGCTTTGGGTGAGGAGTGGAGGGTTACTGTGCTGTTGGCTTTTTGTTGTTTATGATCTCATGCATCGTAGGCTGGCTTTGAACTCTCTGTACAGTACATAACCTTGCTTTGTTTGTGTTTTGTTTTGTTTGAGACATCTCACTTTGTAGGCCTAGCTATCCTCACTCATTATATAGACCAGGCTGGCCTCAAACTCATAGAGACCTGCCTGTCTCTGCATCATGACTGCTGGGATTAAAGGTATCACCCACCATGCCAATCATCTCTCTGCCTTTTTCCATTTTTAAAGACCTATTTGTTTGTATTTCACATGTATGGTGTTTTATGTATGTCTGTACACCACCACCATGCATGCCTAGTGCCCAATGAGATCAGAAAAGGGTATTGGATCCCCTAAAACTAGAGTTACAGATGGTTTCAAGCCACCATGTGGATGCTAGGAATCTGACCCTGGTCTTCTAGACAGGCAGCCAGTGTTCTTAACCACTGAGCCATCTCTTCAGCCCCAACCTTGAATTTCTGAACCTCCTTCCTTGAATGCTGAGATCCCAGGCATGCACTACCACTCCCTATATATGTGGTGTAAAGAGTGGGGCTCAGAGCATCATTTATGTTAGGCAAGAACTCTAACAACTGATCCCTACCCCTAACGCCATTATTCAAATATTTTTCTATCTTGTTTTATTATCTGCTGATGCGTAACAAATCTCCCTATGCCTGTTATCATAACACAACAAGCATGCTATTAAACCAATGAACTCTATGTTATAAATCTGGTTGAGGAAGGTGCTCAGTTGGTAAACTGCTTGCTGTTCAAGTTAAGAACCCAAGTTTGGATTCCCCAGTGCTCACATAAAGCCACAGCATTGATTGCCATGGCATCTGTACCCCCAGTACTTGGTGAAGGCTGGGAAGGGCTGATCCTGGGGGCTTGCTGGCCAGGAAGTCTACAAACAAGTGTTCCAGGTTCAGTAAAAGACCGTTTCTAAACAGTAAGGTGGGAGAGCTACTGAGGAAGACACTCAACGTAACCAGACTCTTGGGGAAGAGAGGTAAGGTCTCATATAGCTAGCCTAGGTTGACCTCAGACTCTCTTTGTAGTCAAAATAAATGACTAAAAAACAAGCTAAACTTTGGAAGATAACACTTCCATTCAGTCAAACTTACTAATATCTCAATACTCGTGTTCTCCAAAACTTTCTTTAAAATTAGATTTATTCTATTTTATGAGCAAAAGTACTTTGCCTTGGGCTGGAGAGATGGCTCAATGGTTAAGAACACTGACTGCTCTTCCAGACTTCCTGAGTTCAACTCCCAGCAACCACATGGTGGCTCACAACCATCTGTAATGGGATCCAATGCCCTCTTCTGATGTGTCTGAAGACAGCTACAGTGTGCTCATATGAAAATAAATAAATAATATATTTTTTAAAAAGACAAGAAAAAAGAAAGAAGTGCTTTGCCTGCAAATATGTGTATGTACCAAGTCTATGTAAAACCATAGAGGTCAGAAGGTGGCACTGGATCCTGGAACTGGAGTTTCAGACAGTTGTGAGTTCTTTACCACAACAGCCTCTCTCTAACAGCCTTCAAAACTCTTCAATTATGGGCTGGCAGCCAAGTTACATAAAACCAATTATTACTCTGAACATACATGTAAAAAATTACTCAAGTAGCCAATGGAACACATCCAACCAACACATGCATCTCATACCTGTTTTCCTGGAACGTTGGTACGAACTTCATGCCCTTCACCTAAATAGCTAACATTATTTTTTAAACTTTAATTCGCCCCCTTTACAATTAATACTGATTGATAACATGGAAACTATTCTTTAGTATTTGTTTCTGGCACCAATAATATGTGCTCGCCTTTAATGCATAGACAAAGGAGACCGACTGCTGGATACCGGGCTGAACTGGAGTCCCCTTCCCCAGAGCTAAGGTTTCCTGAACTCTCAAGTCCACACGTGAGGATGCTAAGACAGGAGGACTGTGGGTCCCAGTCAACCTGGGCTGTCGAGGGATACGCTGGCTGTCTCAAGCACGGTCCTCAGTGCACCTGTCTTCTCTCACACACACCTGACTTTCCTGTACCACTCCTCAAACTCTAGTTTGTTTGCATGGTTTTTTGTTTCTTTTTGCTGCAGTTACTTAGTGACTGGATGCGTATGCACAGTGTATATATACTTAGTGACTGGATGCGTACGCACAGTGTATATATACTTAGTGACTGGATGCGTACGCACAGTGTATATATACTTAGTGACTGGATGCGTACGCACAGTGTATATATACTTAGTGACTGGATGCGTACGCACAGTGTATATATAGCATGCACATGAGAGCACACATACAGAAAGAAGAAAAAACAGCCTGTAGGTGGTGGTCTCTCTCCCACCAAAACCCAGTGCCTTTATCTACTAGTAAGTCATGGTGTCTCCCTGCCTTAGACTCTACTGGGGCTGCCAAGAGGGACGGTCCCTTCTGTTGTGGGGCCACTATCCAGCTGGAGAAAGAGCTGGGCTGTGGTTAAAACCATTCTCACTGATTATTCTTTAGCCAGGTTCTATAAAGCGAAGGTAACTAAACATCCTCTAATGGGTGAATGAATTCTCTAGGGGATCAATCCAGTGTACACATTCTGGCTCTTTTACCCTCTGGTGGTTTGAATGAAAATAGTCCCTGTGAGATTCATCTGTTTCAATGTTTGGTCCCCAGTTTAGAAAGGATTAGGAAGTGTGTTCTTGTTAGTAGGTATGTCTCTGGGCAGTGTCTCTCTGTCTCTGCCTGCTACCTGTGGGTCAGGATGCAAGCTCTCAGTTACTAGTAGCTACAGTACCATACCTGTCTGCTTCCTGCCATGATGATAATGGACTAATTCTCTAAAACTGTAAGCAAACTCTCCCACCCCCCTTAAATGCACTCTTTTATTAGAGTTGTTTTAGTTGTAGTCTCTTCAGCGTGACCTAACAGTAACTAAGACACACTATGCTAAGGTCCCAGTCTCCCCCACATCATGCGCCATTCACAAGAAGATGTTTCCTTCCTTCCTTCTCTTTTCAAGCTCAGTGATAAGGCATTCATCCCTACTCCATTACAAGATCTACCCGTGTAGACGAAAGGCAGCATGACAGTCGGCCTCAGAAGGCAGAAACAGGGCAATCTCAACACAAGCTGGCCACTGAGATTAGCCCTACTAGGGAGTTCTGGGTCTGACTGACAGTCAACCTCAATGAGTAAGTCTGAAGAACAATGGAGGATAACCCCCAATGTCAACATTGAGCCTCCTCTTGTGTACACATATCCACACATACTCCAAGTTGTGCATGCACACATGCACAGCACATACAGGAACATGAAAAATAAACATGAGTTGGGCAGGGAAATGGCTTAGGTAAAAAACCTGCCACACAGGAGGATGACCTGAACCTGGCCCCAGAATTCACATAAAGTACATACATGGAGGAAACTGATTCCACAAACTTGTCCTCTGGGACTCACACACTTTACAATGAATGTGTAATCACAACTTGCATCAACAAATAGAACAACTCATCTGCCTCTCATCTCCAAAGACTATTTTGGCTTCTGTGAAGCTTAAACTCCATTAGAAAGTAAACTGGATTTAGGATCACCTGAGAAATATACCCCTGGTATATCTATGAAGCTGTTTCAGAAAGGTTTAACTGAGGAGGGAAGACCTACCCTGAATAATGATGAAACAGAATGTTGAGTGCCAACTTCTTTCTCTTTGCTTCCTGACTGTAGATGCCATGTTGAGGTGAGAAAAGCATCTTTGCTAAATCTAGACTCTACCTCAAGCTAAAACTGAGTTGAGCCCAACCCTCAGGTATGCACAGTACTTTCTTGAGAACCATAACTCACTTCTATTGTTCTGCTTCTTTAACAGCAAGACTTTCTGTCCCACTTCTTGATCAAAAAGTGATACCATGGTAACACAGCTCTTCTAATTTGGGTTTTACTGCTATGACTAGACACCATGGCTCAAGGGACCTCTTATAAAGGACAACATTTAATTGAGGCTGGCTTACAGTTCAGAGGCTCAGTCCATTATCATGGCAGGAAGCATGGCAGCATGGCACTGAAGGAGCTGAGAGTTCTACATTTTGTTCTGAAGGCAAACAGGAGAAGACTATCTTCTGGGCAGCTAGGAGGAGGGTCTAAATGCCTAGACCCACAGCAATATATTTCCTTCAACAAAGACACGCCTTCTAATAGTACCACTCCTTGGGCCAAGCACATTCAAACCACCACAGCTGCATGCCTAGCTTTGAATGGAGGATTGCTCCACTATGTTATCAGAAATTGCCCTCTTGTGAAGCTTAACAAACCATGACTTGGGATCCATTTTGGATCCGGAGAGGAGTCTCCTTGGCTATGCCCCAATTTTATAAAAAAGTTCATATCCTTTCATGCTTGTCAACAGCCTCAGCATAAAGTACCAACTTGTGGGTTTTTCCCCCTTTATAACTCTCCTGTTTTATGGACTTGGGGACCACCTCTTTAGGCTTGTAGTCACAAGATTTTATTCCCCTGGCTGGATCTGTTAGACTCAATAAAAACATAAAATTCATAAAGAGCTCATCATGGTTGTCTTCTCTTTGTTGAGAACAGCTTGGGTTCAGCAATGTGACCAGCTACCTCATGTTCCTGCCACCACCCCTCCCCTGTAATGACAGTCTAGATAAAAAAATAAAATAAAATAAAATAAAAAACCAAAACCACTTTTTCCTTAATTTGCTTTGTTAGATATTTTTTTACAGCCAAGTCAATAACTCAGCTTAGTTCTGAATTGTATATACATGAAATTAAGTAGTTTATTAACCATACTACTGATGGTGTCCATTTCCATATTTCTAGTTGGGGGGGGGGCTCCTTATGATTCAAATTGGTGTAGCTATTCTTCCACTCACCCATTTTGCTTGGAGTAAGTTTCCTGAGAAGCAGTTAATCAAATAGCTCCCAATTTTCCTTCTGCCCTACTGCCCACTGTGAACCTTTACAAACACTGGTATTCTAACTACAATCATCCTGGATTTCTCTGGCCGTAATTCATAAAAGCAGGAAAACATCTTGCTAAGCATGACCTCTGAAATAGTCTCCTGGGAACTGCTCCTCCCTCTTGGCGTCTGATGTGTGCAACTGCTCGAAACTGAAGGAAGTCAGGCTGGGAGGGATCCAGAAGCACAGGCTTGGAGCTTCTCCTCCAAAGCTTCCGTCCTCATTCAGGAAGACGCCGTTCTCTTCAGGGGCTCAATGAGGAATCTGAGTTCCTTATAACAATGAAATCCTAAGCTTTTGCAAGAAACAATGATTCTGATAGCAATCACGGTTACAGTTATTAACCAACATTTGCTGTCTTAAGCACTGTCAACCTCTGACATGCAGCTATCACACTGCTCCCAGGAGCTGCATGAAGGATATGCCTAACATCCACTTCGCAGATAAAAAGCCTAAGGCTTTAGGAACTAGATAGCCCTCCCGAGGCCACTCTGCTTGTGGGGGGTGGGACATGGGAGGGAGCCAGTATTTAATAATGGATTTGTATAGCCTCAGTGATCATCAGTCTGTTCTCCTTGCTGCATTGTTTCCTATTGAGAGATGCCTACTAAAATTACTCTTCTCATAATGAGATGTAATGATGCCAAGCACTGGGGTCTCTGGAACTGGCACGCAAGGCTGACTCTGAGAAGAGAGTGTAGTGAGTGATGTTTGCCTGGTTATGTTGATTTTTTTTTTTTTTTTTTTTTTTTTGTGGCTTCCAGCTTTCTTTTTGCACCTGCTCTGAGCTGTACACTGGATGACAGCGTGCTTGTTTGTGCCAGGGTTGAAGGAGGCAGAGTCCATATTAATAGGATCAGAGCACCTTCTCTGCAAAGTCACAGCAACAGGCCTGGCCTGTGCTGACCCTGCAACACACAAAGTCAGACCGCTAACGGAGGGGAAACAATTTCTAACTCGCTTTCAAGTCCACTGTCATCCAATGTCAGGAGTGATCCTCATTACCATAGCAGGGACAGAACGACCAGCTTGCCCTGCTTTTTCCCTCCCACCGCTGCAGAAGGTAGGCCACAAGTCTTTCTTCTTGGGTACTGATGACAGCAATTTGTCTTTCTGGGTCTCCTACCCATGCCGAAGCAGTAGCAGCTGGGACCAAGAAGCCCTCCTGATGTTAGCAAGTCAGCAGATTGCTTCTGGACTGTCCATGCTTAAGTACTTTCCCGTTAAGTATCATATTGATTTTAGGGCCTTCTTACATGTGGCCCAGGACCCTAACTGGACTGTGTTTGGAAAATGAGGAGGAACTGTGTAATGAGAGGAGCTGCCCAGCAGGTCTGCACACACAGCCTTCAGCTCTCCGATGCTGCTGATTTATTTTTATTTATTTAACAAATGTAATAAGACATCGATGCTTCTGGGATGACAGAAGTGTCAGTGGGAAGAGAGACCTAGCGATGAATCAGTGGGGATGAGGATTACATGGATGGCAGACAGAAAAAGAGGTGGGCCTAACACAGAACAGCAAGGGAATTAAATTTATGGCAAAAGGAAAGATGGTGTTACTTTAAAGATCAAGGAAGTATCAGCCTGATGTAGTCAAATTTCACTCCTGAGGCCACTTCCCCTTGCTTTTGGCTTTCACCCCTCACACCGGGATTGCTGATGTCATCTCCCCATACTTCCTCCATCCTTCTTAGTTAACTTCTCATGCAACTGTCAGCTGTCTTTGTCTTTTACCATAGTAAAGTACAAATAATATAATAATATAATATAATACTTAGCAGCTCAACCATCTTAAGGCCCAGCATTTCCATTCAGTACTTCCAGAGACATCTGCATCTCCACTGCCTCCACCTTAGTCCTTACCACCTCATTTCTCTTGGACTAGGACACACCCCCATCTCAGCCTTCCGGTTCCCCCAAATTCTACCTTGCAGTCAGTTTCCCACTCAGCACTATGACAAAAGACCAGTCACTCCCTGCCTGACTTATAGCTTCTCATCCAGCCAACTCCATCACCTCCTGACATCCCTTACTCCCAGCCCTTCACTTCCTCGGTGGCCTTTCAGTCCTAGGAGCGTCTTCGCCCACCATGGCTTTTGACGATGCCATCCACTGACCTGTGTCCTTGTCTCTATTCTTCATGTGGTCTTTGCTCTCTATCTGCCTGCTCCCCTTCACACGTGCCCTGCACAAAGAGGCCTTCCTTGGAATTGCAAACTGGAGAAGCAAGCAAGCATGTGATCACTCATATGCTTGCAACAATCGCTGTATTGGGTGTGCCTAAACAGATAAAAACTGACAATGGCCCAGGGTATACAAGCTCCAGTTTCCACCAATTTTGTGAGAAATTGGGATTACCATTGCCGTGCCAGGGTAGAAATCACATTTTAAAAATAACATGACTGCTTCACTGCGTCATCTTGGCACAGGGGCCTTGCTGCTCTTCTCTGGAACATTCCACCTTAGGTAGGTGATCTCTGAGTTCTAAGCCAGCCTGTTCAACAGAGCCAGTTCCAGGATGGCTGGGGCCACACAGAGAAACCTTAACTTGAAAAACCAAAACCAAACCAAAAAAGAAAATCCCAAAATAAGACCAACACATTCAGGAACATGAAAAATAAACATGAGTTGGGCAGGGAAATGGCTTAGGTAAAAAACCTGCCACACAGGAGGATGACCTGAACCTGGCCCCAGAATTCACATAAAGTACATACATGGAGAAAACTGATTCCACAAACTTGTCCTCTGGGACTCATACACTTTACAATGAATGTGTTGGTCTTCCTAAGGTGGAATGTTCCAGAGAAGAGCAGCAAGGCCCCTGTGCCAAGATGACGCAGTGAAGCAGTCATGTTATTTTTAAAATGTGATTTCTACCCTGGCATGGCAGTGGACTCGGATAATCTCAGCACTAGGGAGACTAAGGCAGGAGGATTATGAACTCAAGGGCCACACAGTGAGACCACATCTCAAAAAGCAAACACGTAGGCTGGCCGTGTTGTTCAGTTGCGGAGCACCTGCCTAGTATGTGCGATCCCCAGATCCAATGCCCAGAATTCTTCCTGGAGAAGAACCAAGTGCAAAACAGCATGTGTGTGGTTTTACAGATGAGGAAACTAAAATTTCAAGAAGCTAAAAAACTTGCTGAACACACAGCTCTGAGTTCGCAGACTCGAACTAACTCTCTGCTACAGTGCATGCTCTCGGCTAATCTCCCAAGCCAAGCTCGGCTCACTACTGAGATCCATCCATTCGTGCCTGTGCTGCTGGAGACTACTCCAGGCCCTGAAATATGCTGGACCTCTAAGCCGATATACTCTGCCCTCAAGTTTTTAAAAATTGTTTTAGACTGATTTTACTCCATGTGTTTGACTGTGTTTCACTAACAAGTATGTTTATATACTAACTCTAAGCCTAGTGCCCTCAGACTGTAAGAGAAGACATTGACACTGCAGCTATAGATGGTTCTGAACACCATGTGGGTGCTGGAAACTGAACCCAGGTCTGCAACAGAAACAACAGGGTTCTCTCTTAACCATTGAGTCATCTCTCCAGCCCCAAAGTCTCTGCTTTTGATAAAATGTTCTAGAAAAAGAGGCCATGAAGAGACTGGGAATATGCAGGGGAGTTCAAAGGGAGAAAAAAAAAAACAGAGAGAAATTATGTAATCATTTTATAATTAAAAATTTAAATATTTTAAAATATATTTTAAAATTAAAATAAAGTACTTATTATAATGAGAGAGGCAGAAGCAGGCAGATCTCTAGGAGTTCAAGGCCAACCTTGTCAACATAAGTTCCAAGACAGGCAGGCTTACACAGAGAAACCTTGTCTTGAAAAACAAAATAGGCTGGGCAGTGGTGTCACACGCCTTTAATCCCAGCACTTGGGAGGCAGACGCAGGCGGATTTCTGAGTTTAAGTCCAGCCTGGTCTACCGAGTGAGTTGCAGGACAGCCAAGGCTATATAGAGAAACCCTGTCTCGAAAAACCAACCAACCAACCAACCAACCAAACAGAAAACAAACAAACAAAAAAAACCAACAAAAAAAGAAAAACAAAATAGAATTCTCTTTGCCAGGCATAGAGGCTCAGCCATGCAATCCAAGACTCAGGAAGCTCAGGCAGAGCTGTTTCCCAAATCCCAGACTAAATCAGCTACACAAAGAGACTGTCTCAAGCCAATACATAGTTTAGCAGGTGGCAGCTTCTAACAGCAAGCCCAAGGGCTGAGTTCAAAGCAAAGGACCACGTGATGGAAGGAGACTCCACATGGCACAGGCACACTCACACACAGACACACTGAAACAGCACACACAAATGTAAGACAGAGAGAGACACTGTCTTAACAATCATAGGAAAGCTATGCAATTCAAACTTCTATTTCTGTAGGAAAAATGAAATGATGTGTCCATGGGTTGCTAAGATTACAGAGCAGAAGACCAAATACTTGGCAAAACCCTGGGTATTTAGAAACAAGCCCTTTACTCCTTCACTACATAGTAGTCATTTCCACAGCCTCCACATCCAACCCGACTAAGTCCTTTTCTGCGATGGCTGGAAACTTGCCATCTCCACTGTCCCTTTGTAAGTTGACTATTATTCTGGAATGACATCATGCGTTTAAGGATGGGCCATCCAAGTCTGGGCTCTCTGTGGCTCAGTCAGCCCGTGCTAAGCAGTGTGCATGGCTTCAGTCCTCAGCATCACACAGACTGAGCAGACAGCCGGAGTGTGCTTCACCAAACAGAAGGCTTTTAAAAAAACTTTGGTTTCCTGTGGGTTTTGAGACAAGGCCCCATACTGTACCCCAGCCTGGTCTCAAAACTGTAGGCAATCCTTCTGCCTCAGGCTCCTAATTGTTGGGAGCCACCACACGCAGCTTTTCAAAGTAAAATTATACACATCTTTCAGAATGGCCACAATGAGAGGACAGAAAATGCCACATACTGTCAAGGATCTAGGTACTTGGATCCCACACGCCTCAGCCAGCAGTAGCTATGCCGGTTAGCACATCATGTAGGGATATGCTCATGAAAGCCCACACAGTCTACAACCCAGAAGATCTAAAACCCTGTCTTAAACAGTCTCCCGACAGGTGTGTGTTCCAGAAGACATGGGATATGCTCATGAAAGCCATCACAGTCTACAACCCAGAAGATCTAAAACCCTGTCTTAAACAGTCTCCCGACAGGTGTGTGTTCCAGAAGACATGGGATATGCTCATGAAAGCCATCACAGTCTACAACCCAGAAGATCTAAAACCCTGTCTTAAACAGTCTCCCGACAGGTGTGTGTTCCAGAAGACATGTTCCTAACGGCTCTCACTGGGAAAATACATAACATTCAACCACAGCAAGTATAAGGAAAGTGGATTATATTCCTACTAACAAAAAAAGCATACGATCATGCAGTCTGCAACATGATGTAAGCATGCTCACAGCTAAAAGAACCAGGCAAGGGCTAGGGAGCCGGCTCGGCTGGTCAAGCACTTGCTGCACCAACACGATAACCTATGCTCAATTCTCAGCATCCACACAGAGACCCAGCTGTGGTAGAGCAGGTTTCTAGTGTGCTCTAGGGAGGCAGAGACAGGAGCATCGAAGGAGCTCACTGGACAGCTGGCCTCACCTTAATCAGTGAATTTCAGGTCCCAGGCAGAAAACTGATGGACAGCTACTGAGAAACGATATATACACACAGGTACACACATACAGAAGAACACACACACAAAATGCTTAAGCCAAACAGAAAGCAGATATAGCGGTGTAAACTCGTAATGCATGCACACATAATAAATAAAATGCTTATAAATACGTATATGTATGTAATGAATGAATGAATGACGGCAATGGGGGGACATAGCACAGTTGGTAGTGTTTACCTTCCATGCCTGAGGCACTCACTGGGTTCAATGTCTAGGACCCCAGGGCGGGAAGTGGGCGAGCCACAATCAGTAGTACACACCTCTAAACCTTAGACTTGAGAGTTTGAAGCCAACATGAGCTACAGAGACTCTGTCTCAAGAAATGAGAAGTGGAGCTGTGGCTCAGCTCGGGCAGGGCGCTCACTTGTCAGGTGTGCAAAGCCCTGAGTTCTAGTCCCTGTACTACAAAACCAAAATATCGATTGAAAGATTTTTTTTAAAGCATATACACTGTGCGATCCCATTCACATAAAACAAGATGTTGGTTCCATTTTGATGGAGAGATAATTCTGAAAGAAAGCATCGGTGGGGTAGGAAGCCTCTGTGAGCTGGGAATATTGTCTTTCCAGCATGGGCTTCAGGTGAGTGCTGTGTTCAGTCTGTCACCTGGAACAGACAGACGCAGGGGAACATCACAGGGGCGGGGGCTGGTGGGCAGATCCAGAATGCAGCCTGCACTGGAATCTCCTTCCTTCACTCACTGGCTGTGACTCTGGGCAAGTTAGTAACCCTTCCAATGAAATTCAGCTAGAGTTGAATCCCGGCTGCCGGGAGCCGCTCGCCCAGCTCCGCCCGAGGGTTGGTCGGAGGGCTCAGGAAGGGACCGGGGACGCAGGGTGGCGCTCGCTCTCACCCGGACAGATGCTTCAAGCGCTGCTTCTTAATGATCCCGGCCATGCTGCAGCCGCGGCCCGCGTGGAATGCAGGCGGGCGGGCAGCCGTGGCCTCCTCAGTTGTGGAAAAGTGGCGTCCTCTCACCTCGGCGGCCGCCATGGCGCTCTGTCGCCTCTGCCGCAGCGCCCGGAGTTCCGCCACGTTCCCACCCACCGACCCGCGCGACGCCGCAGCCTCCCGCCGAGAGGAACCGTTACCGCGCGCCCTAAGGCTCCTAACACTCCTAACGGGGTGAGGGGCGGGGCGGCGAGGCTCACCGGCCTAGGGGGCGGGGCCCACGGGGCGGGGCCCACACGGTAAGAGGCGGGGCTAACGCTTCTAGGAGCTGGAGGGTGGCACGCCCTTTTACTCCAAACTCTCCCAAGCCAGAGGGCAGGCAAAATATGGGAGCTCGAGACCAGCCCGGTCTACATGGGGAGTTCCAGGATAGCCAGGGTTACATTGAGAGACTTTGTCACCAAAGAAATAAAAAAAAATTAAAAATTGATATAAGCCGGGCAGTGGTGGTGCACGCCTTTAATCCCAGCACTTGGGAGGCAGAGGTAGGCGGATTTCTGAGTTCGAGGCCAGCCTGGTCTACAGAGTGAGTTTCAGGACAGTCAGGGCCATACAGAGAAACCCTGACTCAAGGAAGAGAGAGAGAGAAAGAGAGAGAGAGAGAGAGAGAGAGAGAGAGAGAGAGAGAGAGAGAGAGAGAGTTGGGGGCTGTCTGACAATAGTTTTTCTTTTTGTTGTTGTTGTTGTTATTAAGACAGGGTTTTTCTGTGTAGCCCTGGCTATCCTGGAACTAATTTGTAGACTGGGCTCACAAATGGGCCTGCATCTGCCCATTTAGCGCTGGAATTAAAGGTATATTAATGCCCAGCTGATACTACACTCTTAAAATCCCAGTCCTAAGAGCTGAGGTAGTTCAAGGCCAAACTGGGCTATATGATAATATCCCATCTCAGGATAGCAGCCAGGCATGAAGTACCTGGAAGAAGAAACAGGACTATTAGAAACTCAAGGTCCTGCTGGGCAGTGGTGGCACATACCTTTAATCCCAGTACTTGGGAGGCAGAGGCAGGTGGATTTCTGAGTTCGAGGCCAGCCTGGTCTACAGAGTGAGTTCCAGGGCAGACAGGGCTACACAGAAAAACCCTGTGTCAAAAAAAAAAAAAAAAAACTGTCTCAGGAAGGTTGGTGAACAGTCAAAAGGAATTTTGAGTAGAATGACACCATCCTGGGTGATGGCTGCCACAATACAACCAACACAGAGGCAGGGCTTCCCAGACTACTCCAGGGATGAACATCAATTTTTAGCCCCAACCTCAGAGCTCAGTGCAATCTGCAAGGAGCAGAGCTGAGGAGGCAGGCAGCTCTAGGTTCACACTGATCAGAAGTGTGTGACCTTTGTGTGACCTTGGCTTGATCACATGACCTTCATGCACTTCCTCATCTTTCAAAGGAGATTGTACAACGGCTGGACTAGGGGAGATCATGAAGGCAACACACTTAGCATGGCACCTGGCGGACGATACACACAGCCTCTTCTCCGTTCTTCTTCACATTCTGTCTGACTGTCCTGAGATCATTCATCAGAAATGGCAGTTTACCTCTGGGACATAGCTGCACCTCTCAGAAGAGTGGACAGGAAGTGCAGGGTGAACTCAGGTAGAGGCAGTGAGAAGCCGGGTGAGCGGGAATTCTGGTGGGAACCTTGACAGAGAACAGAGCTTTATGTTCTTCTCATGAGGTCCCCAGTGCACTCAGACTCACTCTAGCTGAGCATTAGAAGTGAAGAAGCAGGGGATGGTGGCAAAGTCTGCTACAGCAGCATTCAGGAGGCTGAGGAAGGGACTGTGAGTTTATGGCAAGCTTAGATTGCACAGTGAGTTTGAGGCCAGCCTGGCTACATTAAAGGTGCATGCCACTACCTTGTCAGAGTTTAAATTTCTCTCTCTCTCTCTCTCTCCCTCCCTCTCTCTCTCCCTCTCCCTCTCCCTCTCCCTCTCCCTCTTCCTCTCCCTCTCCCTCTCCCTCTCCCTCTTTTTCTGTGTATGTGTGTGTATGTGTGTGTGTGAGAGAGAGAGAGAGAAAGAGGGAGAGAGAGACAGAGAGAGAGAAAGAGAGACTGACTATGCACACAAAGGTATGTGTGACTGTTGTGGCCTGAGCTGCCCCACGTTGGGGGCCAAAAATGTTTCGAGCCACTCTATCCCACGTTTGGGGGCCAAAATGTCATGGACCACTCTGTCAGTGTTGGAAACCACACTGCCAAAAGCCGTGGGGGCTAAGTTGTTAGAGCCTGCACTACCCCAAGCTGCTTCGGTCCATGGGTTGGGGTTCAGCAAGAGAGACTGAGGACAGACTAGAAGAATGGAGACCAGACAGAGTGTGATTCAATCCCGTTTATTCTTCAGTCTCTCTTCCTAGTCCAAGTCTCTAGTCTTGAGTTCCTAGTCCCTAGTCCCTAGTTCCTAGTCCCTAGTGCCTCCAAATTCCAAGTTCTTTCTCCAAGTGCTAAGTGCCAAATGTCTAAATGATCTACCAAGTGCCTAATAACTAACTCCAAGTTGTACTGTGTCTATTTTCTGGTACTCTCAAGTGTCTTTTACCACCTTCCTAATTCCTACTCCAAGAGTCTGATTCTCTTCTGTCTGCCTCTCGCCTTTTATATGTCTCACTTCTAAGCCACACCTTTAAGTCATGCCTTTAAGTCATGCCCTTAGGCCTTGTCTCTAAATCTGATCTCTAAGTCATGGCCTTAAGTCTCAGCTCTAAATCACACCTTTAAGTCTCACACACCCAAGGGAAAATCCTGGGTATCTAAAGCAAGATGTTATCAGAGTGTGCTCAGCTGTTGTAGGCTATTGTAATCAAGTCCCTTATCAGGGTATATGGCTCAAGATGGCTGCAAGGATGATAGCCGCCTTCTGTTGGCTCCTCACATGTGACCGTGGAGGTCAGAAGAGGGTGTTGGATTCTTTGGAGCTAGACTGACAGGAGGTTGTGAGTCGCCTAACATGGGTTGAAATTCCAACTTAGCCTGCTGCAAGGGCAGCAAATGCCCTTTAATTGCTGAGCCATCTCCCCAGCCCTCGTTTGGAGTTCTTGTCTTTAATCTTTCAAGTATAATCTTATATTTTGTATGTGGTTTCTCCTGTCCCATTTCTCACCACCTAACCTTGCAGGACAGAACAGACGGTAAACTCTTTGGCCTCCAAACCACCACAGAGGTTACACTGGTCACTATTCCTTTTCTCCTCTCCTCCCACCTCAGCTCACACACCCCACCCCCACCTCCACTATTTTTTTATTTGTTTTATTTTGGAGATAGGGTCTCTCCAAGCCCAGGTTGGCCTCAAATCCTTCATTTGGCTGACGATGACTTGCACTCCTGATCCTCCTGACTGCACATCCAAGTACTAGGACTGCCACACGCACCATCATGCTTGCTGCTGTGTGCAGTTGTAGCACACTCCTGTTGCTTGCTGCCATTTTCACAGCTGGCAGCACCTCCAGCTGTGTCCCACACTAAGGTTTCACTGCAGGTCATGAAGAGAGAGAGAGAGAGAGAGAGAGAGAGAGAGAGAGAGAGAGAGAGAGAGAGAATGCATGTGGTGATAGATTAAAGCAAGCTCAACAACTATTGCAAGGTACTCAAATTCAGGTCTAAGCTCGGCAACTAGCTACCTGCATAGTCTTGGGTAAGTTGTTTTATCACCCCAGCCTTAGTGTCCTTACCTGCAAAATGAAAAGGTCAAAACGGATGCCTCAGTTGATGCCTACAGCTCTGTTACTCTAGTCTTCCAAACCGGCTACCGATCACTGGCAGGAGACTCAGCACATTCCAAGTTTACTTAGGAAGCTAAGGGAAGGGCAATGTAAGCTAGCAAAGGCTGAGACAGCTTCTAATGTAACACTACAGAGGGCTCAGAAAGAAAGTCCCTACACTACAGAGGGCTCAGAAAGAAAGTCCCTACACTACAGAGGGCTCAGAAAGAAAGTCCCTACACTACAGAGGGCTCAGAAAGAAAGTCCCTACACTACAGAGGGCTCAGAAAGAAAGTCCCTACACTACAGAGGGCTCAGAAAGAAAGTCCCTACACTACAGAGGGCTCAGAAAGAAAGTCCCTACACTACAGAGGGCTCAGAAAGAAAGTCCCTACACTACAGAGGGCTCAGAAAGAAAGTTCCTACACTACAGAGGGCTCAGAAAGAAAGTTCCTACACTACAGAGGGCTCAGAAAGAAAGTTCCTACACTACAGAAGTCTCAGAAAGTTCCTACGAAGGCATCTAATGGAGACTGCATATTCTTCAATGGAAGACAGGCTCCCCTGCCCCTGGGGAAACCTGTCAGGGGGATTGGTAATATCGGAAGCTTCATCAGGGAGTGAGAAAGCTGGGGATTGTGGGATGGCTGTGGATGTTCATGACATGTGCTGAGCAAGGAAACACTTTGGAGAGCTTGGGGATTAGAAAGTGGCTTTGGTCTTGTCAAAAAGGAAGGTTTGCACCACAGACAGCAACTCCAAGACACAAGAAGAGAGCTCAGACTATGTCTGTGACAAGGACTTCAGAAGAGGTGACTTTAAGAAGTTTCTATTAATTAATACTTCTATTTTCACAAACTCCTGAAAAAAAAAACCTAAAGCATTTTTAGATTGCATTACTAGGAGTCAAATATAGAACAGGGGAGCAGAGACTTGGCAGTCAGACATATCTAGAATGAGGTATTAGAACTTAGTGAACATCAGCTAACCAGGGACACCTGCAAAGATTCAGTCTGTCTCCTCAAAAGCAAGGCCAGAACACGCTGAAGAGAAATGGAGGGCAGCCACAAGGAGATGCTGCTGGTGCCAGCTTCAGCTCTGGACAGGGTTAGCTCACAAAGCTGCTAATCTGTCACTTGGCTCCCTGTTGTCACTTGGTAGACAGTACCACACTCCACCCTGCACAATTCTTAGCACACCTGCGGCCTCTCAATTTGAATGTCATGTCCCTCAGTAGAGCTTTCTGACCCTGGGAGACGTTGGATCATGCTATTAAATGAGCCAGCATTTGCCATTGGCTTAAGGAATACTTCTCTAACATACTTTCACTCCACAAGGACATGGGACACGCTTCCAGTGTCTAACACTGAAACTGATATACAGCTAGCCACGACTGGCAGATGACCATTGTGTTTAAGAGTCCACTGACCAGCGAACCGCCGGTGGCTCGGCCCTTAAGGCTCCCGCCCGCAGAGGGCGCCCCGTCTCTTGGTGCGCGGGTTCGAGTCCCTTGGTGCGCGGGTTCGAGTCCCGCCGTCGCCTCGTCCCGTTTCCCGCGTCTTGTGGGGAAAAAAAAAAAAAAAAGAGTCCACTGACCATCGGCATCTTTCAGCTTTCCAATGAGATGATCTTTGTATAATCCAGAATCTGCATTAGTATGTCTGGTATTCAGAACACCTATGTCAGACTTAAAGTCAACCACACCTCTGTGCCTTTCTCACTGACCATGGGCTCTGCTTAGGAAACTGACTACACCTGGCATAAGCTTTACACATCGAAGGGAGTTGTTTGCCCTCTATATCCTAGTGTTATTCATAAGGTAGAAAAGTATGCAACCATTAAAAGATCCCTCTAGAAAGATGGGAGCAGCCATACATTCCTGTACTCTTCTCTAAGAACAGGTAAAAATCGTAGCATTTTATATAAAGTATGAATTCTAAAACCTCTGAAGGATAGAGAGACTAAGGCAGGTGAGCTAAGGTCCTTGGGACCAGAGGAATGGCGTGCTAGTGAGTTCTGGGGATTCTTTTGCCAAGACCTGGAGGAGAAGTGTCTCTAGGTGTCTAGAGAATGCCATGAGGTACAGACAGAAGCCCTGTGGAAAGCCGAGTCTCACTAATAAAGGATACAGTGAAGAGGAAGCTAGCAAAAAAAAAAAAAAGCTTCAGGCAATAACTACTTAGCTAAACACCCACGGGGGCGGGGTATCTCCTGCCCTAGGCAAGACTGAGGATACTTCGGAAGTGAAATATGACCATGGAAATAAAAGGCTTAGTGACTGATGCCAACAGCTGGATGGAGGAGACAGGAGAAAAATCAGTGAGTGAGGGTACGGCTGCAGGAGGCACAGTGACTGAGGGACCAGCTGGAGGAGGCAGAGGCCTTGTGCTCACAGGTAAGCACTAGGGGATCTGGAATGTTACAAACACAGGGTTGCACCTTTAAAGGAGGGGATGCATAACCTGTTATCCACTCAGAAGGTTGGGAGTGGACCTGTTAACAGCCTGGTGAGCTCTGTAGTATCTGTGTAGCCAAGACCCCACAGGACCTTCCCCCAGACCTGTACTGTGAGCTTGTTCTCAATCTACAGAACTCATCTTTATGGACAGTGTCACATGTAATTTACAAAGAATTTTGATGTAGTCACATCTAATCTTCACTCAGCTCACTCTTGAGTTATTTATCACTAGAAAAGTTTTTTTTTAAACCAGATGTGTTGTGCTTAAATATGCCTAAAATAAACAAATCAGGGTCAGACTCCCTAAGTTTGAACACTGGCTACTAAGTCTCGCTGAACTGAACTCCTGCAGCCTTGCTTGCTCCCTGTGGTGGTCACAGAGACCAGTGTCGAGACTCTTGGAGCCAGACAGGCAGCAGTTACTGCCAAGCTTGATGACCTTTGTCCAATTCCCAAAGCCACATGGTGGAAGGAGAGAACCAACTCCTAAAAGCTAACCTACACACACACACACACACACACACCCCATGGCATACATGTGCCCACATATATACACATAAATAAATATTGTAATTTTTAAAAATCAATGTAACAGCAAAAGATCACCCAATCTGAGTGGTGTGTGTGTGTGTACCCGTGTGCATGCTTACACACTCACGTACGTGTATGCTTGGGGTGGGGGAGACGTGAGGAAGGACTGGGACACAGGACTATGGTTGAATGGACCTATTGGAATAAAAGATCAATCAGAAGAACAGTCATGCTGAGAAATGACATGAAGAACAGGAAGCATGGTGGCTGCAGCCCCAGCAAGGTGGGAGTCTGAGACAGGAGGATTGAGAATCTGGTATGAGCCTAGCCTGGGCCACACAGCCAGTCCTGAATTCAAGAAGCAGTGCAAAGCACAAACAGCAAACATGGCCCCTCCCCCAGTCCACTGAACTGAGTGAAAATGAAGACATCATGCCAGAGTTTGCAGACACATGATGAAATGCTGAGGAGACAGTCCACAGCACTGGCTGCACAGAAGAGTCTGCAATTGTAACTCTATCTCAAGAACCCAGAACAAAGGGCCAAATAACTCCAGGGCAAACAGGAAGAAGGAACTAACAACGATAAGGACAAATGTGAAGTTGCCAAGCCAGCAAATGGACACTAACAGGGAGTACGTGCTCATGGGAGGACTAGGCTGCTTCAGCTTCTTCCTGGGAGGCAGCATGGCTGAGAAGTGACAGGAAAGGTCACACTAGACCCTGCTGTGAAACAGTGACCTTACTGAGCGCTACACCCATGAAGGACTGTGATCATTGGCCCCTCACACTCGGGGCTGAGGTATGAGGTAAAAGGCCAGCACCCTCTTACGGTGGAAATGGCCAATGCATTCAAATGTTTGAAACATTAGGCATGAAAGTTTGCATTCCTATCCCAGGAGAGTATAAGTGATCAAGGACTATCCACTAACATGAGGCTTGGAGGCAGCCACTAATATGAGCTAAACTTTACAGAGCATCTGAACACTGGGCATGTGAATTAACTCCCCACTGTCTCCAATGTCAATACTGGACTTAAGTTTTCTTTTTTTCTTTTTGTTGTTGTTATTTATTTTGCTGGATTTTTTGTTTGTTTGTTTGTTTTTGAGACTGTTTTTGTATAGCCCAGGCTGTCCTGGAACTTACCTTGTAGATCAGGCTGGCTCACAGAGATCCACCTTAAAGCTGTGTATCACCATTGTTCAGGCTTTTTGTTTTGCTTTTTAATGGAGTTTAGTTTAGTTTAGTTTAGTTTAGTTTAGTTTAGTTTAGTTTAGTTTAGTTTAGTTTAGTTTAGTTTTTGTTCAGTTCAGTTCAGTTTAGTTTTTTGAGACAGGGTTCCTCTGTAGCCCTGGCTGGCCAGAACTCCCTCTGTAGACCAGGCTGTTCTCAAACTCACAGAGCTCCATCTGCTTCTGCGTCCTGAGCACTGGGAGAACAGTGCTCACCACTGCCCTGCTGTTTTGCTTTTGTCTGCTGGTGGATTTGAGTTTTCTGTAAAGGTGTTCTTACCTCAAAGAAGAAGGGATATCCAGCCATGTCAAAGATGTTAACTTTGATTTCTCTGTCTCTGACTTGGACCCTGAATTATTCAGATGGAAACAACATCAAAGGTTGTGTTTTTGCACTGACATTTATGGATTTTAAAAGGAAACAGGAGTGACATTTCCAGAGGTTTCTGCATCCTCTTCTTAACTCCAGATAATCCTTACAACAGTAGAGAGCGAGCTGGCCAACAAACCCACCTCCTGGTTTGGAACACATAATCCTTGAGTAAGCACCCATCTTCCACCTCGGATACTGCAGTGCACTACCCTGAACCAACAAGTTGCCCCCACTTACAAAAGGATCATCCCAGCTGAGCTTGTCATGAGGGTGGGGTTCATAAGACCCCTGTCTGTATGTAACTCTGACTTAGGGGAAGCCCTCATCCCAGGTGGGTAAAGACTTTCTGGTGCCAACCTTTTGCAAGAGGAGCACCCACACCACAGGTGACCCCTCACCTGTGTAAGCAAAATAAACTGGTTGGTTCCCTAGGTAGAATCTTGCTTTAGTTAGTCATGGAGACCTTGAGAGGAGGGGTAAACACTCTTTACTTCTTCCTTGGGAAGGAATTTCAGAATACTCATCACAAGATAATCACATTTTAAAAAATTAGTAGTAAACAGAATAGCCTATTGAATAAGTCCAATTCACCCTGTCTCAACAGACAAACAAACCAGTCCCAACTCTGTGGCATTATACAGCCATTGCCATCATTAGATAAGCTGTTGGCACAGCTGCCTGAACAGAACGCCCCCCAGAGCACTGACGAGCTCCTATGCTCTGAAGTAGAAAACAAGAGAGAAAAGGTAGAGAGACATGTGGGTTTCAAATGAAGAACTTTGTAACTCTCAGGCAAGAGCTACCAAGTTCATATGTTAAATTGTGCAAAAACATCTCCTGCTGCTTTCAATTGAAGATGGCGATAGAATTTATAGGGAACTCTTGGGTTCTGCTTTCCACAGATCTGAACTACTTTAATGCAGTCTAGGACATATGTAAACTCGACCCTGCCCTTCATACAACTGACGTTCTGCTGTAGATATACCTCACCAATTTTATCTGCCTTCTTGAATATTGCCTTCATATTCTGATATGAAAAGTTTCACTTCTAAGTATATCAATATTTATTGAGCAATCGGCAGGGAGAAGCACTGTACTGGGCCCTTGGATAAAACATAAAATCCCTTTTTACAGGACTTATTTTTGGATGCAGGACATAAAGAAATAAACTTTGACTGACCAGGAAAAAGTTTTCCTCCCTGATGGCTGCCTTACACAGTACCAGAAGATGGTATGCAGGATGCTGAGGGAGAAAAGAGATCATGACCTCCTTTAGTGGTGGAACCTACATGCTACAGTGCAAACCTGCCTGGCAAAACACGTCCACTGGTGTAATAGTGGCATGGCAGTTATGAGGTGTGGTGGTTTGAATAGAAACGGCCCCCAGAGATTCATGTGTTTGAATGCTTAGCCCTAGGGAGTGACACTATTAGGAGGTGTGGCCTTATTAGAGGAGGTGTGTCACTGTGGAGGCGGGGCTTTGAAGTCTTAAATGCTCAAGCTACACCCAGTGTGACACACATCCAGTCTCCTGCTGCCTTCAGATCAAAATGTAGAACTCTCGGCTCCTCCAGCACAATGTCTGCCTGCACACTGCCATACTTCTTACCATGCTGATAATGGACTGAACCTCTGAACCTGTAAGCCCGTCCCAATTAAATGTTTGCCTTTATAAGAGTTGCCTTGGGTGATTAATTTTTACCCGAAAGAGAAAAAAGAAAGGAATTCTCAGGGAAACTTCTCTTCCCTGGATGTCAATTGTTATTCATCTTATTTGTAATTGGGCCTGGTTTTGTGGAGGTATCTATTTAATTCATTAATCTTTTTGGTGGCCATTTAGTTGTGCCTTCTGTGGTATCAAACAGTCATAACAATCCTCGGTCCTATATAGGAACTGGGTCCTGGCCATTCCATTTAAGGGTAAGAGGGTCCTTGCATATAGTTGTGGCATAGTTTTTATTGGTCTGAGCGATGCCAGAGGCAATCAGTGGCATATTTGCTGTGAGCTTTCAGTTTTAGAAAGTTCAGAGTAAACAAGGCATGCTCCTTACACCCTCAAAGAGTCATAAAGACACTATTTAAAGAAATATAATTCATTATTAATAATCTCTTTTATCAAAGGACTATTATAAAATAGCCAACAATTAATCAATCTATATAATATATCAATTAGAGAGAGCTTCTTCTACTTTTTGTAAAATTACTCCTCTTTTGTCAATTAATTGTTGAGGGAAATTAAGATTTGCATCTCTCGTGGCCTTGGAAAGAGCCACAAGTTCCACCACACTATCGGTGGTTCTCGCCGTTCAGCCTGGAGAAGGCGCAATACTCTCCAGCTCCCTGATACCACTAATACATATGATATTTGTACAATTCATATCCAATAAACAATTTTAGGACAGTCAAAAAAAGATTTGCATCACTCTTAAGAATATTAAACATAGACATAAATTCTTTTGTGAAGAGCTTAAAATAACATCTTAACCAATAAGCATCTCCTGGAAACTTTTGAAAATCGTTTGAAATAAATAAACTACCTTTCTTTTTTGTTTTGTTTTTGTTTGTTTGTTTTTTGCCAGACCAATTATCTGGTATTTCTTTTATTGGATATTTTACGTATTTACCTTTCACTGTTATCTCCTCTTCAAAGTTAATCACATGTGATGTCTGCTATTAGGAGTTCTAATCCCGAGGCTGGCCTCTGGACTTGGACTTATACTACTCAGACCTCTAATGGGACTTTGACAAGGACATCAAACAGCCATAGATTGACATCACTAATTTGAAGAAATCCCTCGTTTCACTGTCTGATGCGATCCCCAAAAATTCCAAAGGACTTTATTGGACCTGATTTTCTCTTTTACAATAGAAAAGATGTGTACAGCTCTAGACTGTGTACAGTCCTTAAAGAAGAATGCTGCTTTTACATAGACAAAACAGGGATGATTAAAGAGAGCATTAAAAGGCCAGAGAAGGTCTTGAGAAAAAACAGAGAGAGAAAGAGAAAAAGGAGAGCTTGTACAAGAATTGGTCTTCAGTCTCTACATGATTGTCAACCCTACTTCCTTCCGTCTTGGGTTATTATTAATTGGGTTATTTTTGCTTATTTCCTTTGGTACCTGGGCCCTAAATAGGCTGACTAACTTTGTGAAACAACAGATAGATAATCTGATAGCAAAATCTATTCAGATACATTATCATATTAGCTATGAAGGACCACGAGACTCTAGATGAGGTTGTTTCTCTATCCAGGGTGTTCCCAAGTCCCATCTCTATCCAACCTAAAAGAGGGGGCTTCTGCACCTAGACCAAGCAGAGAGGGGGCCACCCAGAACCCCCTCTGTCTGGCGATCTGAATTCTTGCTTAGGCTGCGAGGCTAAGCACTGCAAGGGAATATAAATAAAAGTTAAAAATATGTTTCTGGGTTCCCTGAGGGACAAGCCTGACTGCATAGGGGTTGATGTCAAAAGTATCTCCTCTCCAGGAAAAAGACATAGGGATGGGTATGGCCCTTATGCCTCCCTAGACAACGACAGGAGGACTGGAGCCATTACAAGGTCCCCTTTAATTACTGGAGGTCAGGCCTCTATCCCCGCCTTGGCAAGATTAGAATCACCACAGCCCTTCTATACTTGGAGAAGGGAGGAGATGTCAGGGGCAGCCCTGCCTATACACTGAAGGCCTAAAATCAGCCATAAGCCTAAAATCAGCAATAGGTCTGACTTACATGCCTGCTAACACAAAGTCTTGGGTCTCTATGGAAAAACACTGAAACAGAGGGCTATAAGCTATTGTAAACAGGCAGCTTTTGTGGGAATCTACCAGCCTGAGTAGTCATAGACCTTGTAAATAGGCAGCCTTGGCAGATAGTACCAACTTAGATAAGGACAAGTGAAGCATAGGCAGAGTCATAGTGACCTGACCCCTGAACCTTCACCCAGCTGATACCCTGTTCTGAAAGATATCTGTACTCCCCCTGAACACCTATGCTCCTGTGTCATCCCCTTCCCCACATCCTGCATTTTTGTGTTTATAACCCCTGTGTTAAAAAGTAAAAATTATGATTTGATAAAAAAAAAAAAAAACAAAAAAAAATAACATACAGTGTACCCCTGGTTCTGCTGACTTAGCTCCTGAGAATCTATTTTCTTGTTCTCAGAAATACTTTGAATTATAAAACATTATTGTGGTTTGTATTAGTATGCCAGGTAAAATAATTTTTATTGATCTCATTTTTAAACTTTGAAGTTTGTAATGAGTTAAAATGTCCTTCAACATAATTATAGGTCATATTTATTTTCATATTGTAAAATGCTAGTTAATCTGTTGAACATTTTAAAAAACTGGATTCCTTTTTGAGAATTTCATATATGAACACTGTATTTACATAATTTTCCCCTTTCTCTCCTTCTTCCCACTCTTCCCACCCCCATACTTTTTAATTATCTTTTATTTAATTATTTAATTATCATTTATATATGTATACATGTATAAGTATATATGTTTATATAAATAAAGCTTCTTTATGAAAAAAAATTAAACCTGTGAATTTGCACATTAAAAATAAAATGATTCTGAAATTTAAAAAAAGAGTTGCCTTGGTCCTGGTGTCTCTTCACAGCAATAAAACTCCAACTAAGACATGAAGGTAACCAACCACTTTAGGATTATGTATGAAGCCTGGGAAGATACATGCAAGAGGGGAACTCTTGGTTTTGTTTTGCTCAATGTCATCCTGTCAAACTGCCTTCTCAATGTTTATGTTTAGACTCATAGACTTGTGTTGCTTTCAACTTTGGTCAGAGAAGCTTCTGCAATGAGTAATTAACCAGAAACGCAAAACTGGCCAAAGCATCAAGTATAAATAACTATGAATGCTTAATTATTGATGGTCATCTCTATCAGCCTTGACCAAGACAGTTCAGGGACACCAAGTAAGAGGTGACAGAAAGAGTGAAGGAGCTGACAAGAGGGGAAGAGAGTTATGAACTGCTGGCTCTGGTTATGGCAGGGCTACTGTACACATCAACTCACAAAACCTGGGGTTACCCGGACAAGACCAGATCAAGCCAGTCAAAATTCCAGCATTGATAAAGGACCCTTGGGGCCCCATCCTTGGTGGAAGACCTGCTGGCAGTTGGAGGCTGCTGAGGGAAGGAGAGTATCTTTTGGGGTTGTGGCCACCAGTAGGTTGTCCATGGGAGTGGATGGCCTCACACCCATGCAGAGATGGAGGTAATGGTGGGTGGATAGAATCCAAATATATTATACAAATGCATAAAACTTTCAAAGAATGAAGAAAAATATTAGCAAAAAAGATACCCCTTTCTCAAAGTCAGGGATATTAAACATATGCAAATAATATACACCCTAGCAAGCATCACGGACAATACAGAAAACTCTAACCTGTGTGTCACATACAAAGGTCCTCACTGATCAAGAGGCGCTCAGAAGCTGAAGGCGTGAAAGTCTGTGTTTAAGAAATGTGCTTTGTCCTGACTTTGGCGGTGCTTTTCTTGTTGCTCTCTCTCTCTCTCCAACCATTCCTGATTCAAACAAATTCCCACTTATCCTCAACATCACTGTTCTCAGATCTACATGCTGGATTCCAACAAGCTATGAAGATCATAAGCCAACAAAAGAAAAAAACAGCCTAAAATCACACTTGCTGGTCAGACCTGCTTGCACAGATATCTGTCCTAAGATGCTCCAGCTGCCAGTCAGGCTTTGTCTTGGCCTGCTCATTGCTGCCAAGCCTGCATCTAAAACCAGGTCTGGCCTGGCAGGCACCTAACACACCAGCTGGCTGACAGGATGGGACCACACACCTGAAAAAGTCCCTTAGTCCTGTTTTCTCTGGTTTATCTTCAATGCCTCTACATCAGTGTAATCCATGCACATGCTCTGAAGTAGATGCAGGCTAACTTAGGGCACAGTCTGAGCATCTGTGGAATGCAAAGGCCAGAGGAACAATATACTTACTTTGTGACTCCATAGTCAATCCCACTTATTATGCCAGGTATTTAGACACAAATCTCTTCTCACAGTAGCACATTATAATGCAGCTCTAGAAAGTCAAAAGTCCATGGTTTTAGTAATATATACCAAAAGCTCTTGGAAATAAGCACATTTCTTCACTAGGGTTTTCTCAGTCACCCCAATGAAAATGGAAGAGTTTTCAAAAGCAACAACTGGCTGGCGTGGCAGTGGATGCCCAGAGAAACAGAAGCATCAACAGATCAAAGCCAGCCTCAACCACATGAGACCTTGACTCAAAACTAAAACAAACCTCCGAAAGACAAGAAGAAAACAAAAACTATAATGTACCTGAAACAAGTATAAAAAGTGATGGTTTTATGTCTTTGGTTTAAGAGGGTTCCTGGCTGACCTGGAACTTGCTATGTAGATCAGGTTAGCCTTAAACATGTCTCTGCCTCCCCAGTACTAGGATTAAAAGCACATGCCACCAAACAGGCCACAAGTGATGACTTAAAAGAAAACCTAACTCTCACCTTCATACTAACTATGGACCTGTTTTCAGTTGTACTGCCCATCGCTGTGATCTTGTCTTCTGCAGATCTTTCCCAGCCTTACGAAGTCAACACCATTCAAGTATTCACATCTAGCCTTACTCCCTCCCAGATCCACGTGTCTAAGTGTCTACTGGATGGTGTCTACTCAAACATCCTGCCATCGTCTAAGTCAACATGTCCCCAAATGAGTTGAGGACAAATGACAGTAGCCGGTCTTGCCTACGTCTAGCTCTGCTAATCAAGCCATGATTTCCCCAGTGAAAAAGGATTAAAATATTAACATCAGATTTGATTCAGGGCCTAAGTGTTCAAGTCTACATTATAATTATCTTTAGTGCCAATATCCAAAAGCCAAAACCCACATGAATAAAATGCATTACATCTACACAAAAGAATACATTTCTATGATATGAAGAACATACTGATATATGCCAGAGCAAAGATGCACCTTATACAAATTACACAAATTATAAGTAAAAGAAGCCTGTAGTAGAGGATCATGTAGTATATGGATCCATTCATATGAAATGGCCAAAATAGGCAAATCCATAGAGGCAGGAAGTGGGTTAATGGTTAGGGAAAATAGGGAGAGCCTATTTAGGGAGAGCCTGTTAATTGCTGGGGGATTTTCCCCTCCAGGGGATGATGAAAATATTCTACAATTGATCATGGTAATGGTTTCTAACTCTGAATGAAATGAAAATCAGTGAACTCTATTTCTGAAACAAGTGAACTCTATGTGAATTCTACCACATGAAGCCTTTTATTTTAAACTTTTTATTTCATTTTTAACTGTGTATATGTATATGTCTGTAGCTATATGCACATGTGAATGCAGGTGCCAGTAGAATACAGAAGAGGGTATCAAATCCCCTAGAAAGAGATACAGGCAGTGGTGAGCCACCCAATTGGATGCAGTTGTTGGGAACTGAACGCTGGCCCTCTGCAAGAGTGGCAAGTGCTTCTAACTGCTGAGCTAGCTCTCAGCCCTCAGTAAGCCTTATTTAATTCAAGAAATTTTAAAGTTTTCAATCTTTGGGTTCTCACTTTCCCCACTTCAGCGTTGCCCATGGAGATGACTTTGATGCAGAGGGACTTGGCGGGCTCCTTAAGTTTAGGCACACTGGGCTCCATTGCCCCTCTGCCAGGGCTGCGGGTCTGGTGTCCTTATGCACCCAGCCAGCCTGTCTCTCAGGCCTCCTTGCCCAAAGAAGGAGCCGCTGTGCTCCTCACCACCCGGGCTCAGCGGCTCACCATCCCCACCACTGCCTGGCTGGGGATGGACAGGAGCAGCTGGGAAGCAGCGAGCTGCGGAGGGAGAGTGGAATCTCGCAATGACAGTGCACCAGGCACAGGCAATTGGAGTTTCTTTGCCTGGCTCCAGGATTGGTCTGCATTTGGCGGCAGAAATAGAGTGGCTGTCACGGAGAGTTATTGAAATTTGGTGCAAGGCTCAGTCATGCCAAAGGCTTTTTTTTTTCTGGGATCTTCTCAGATGGGGGCCCCTGCTGCCATCCTCCTCTCTGTCAATACAGTGACCTCTCAGTTTCTGCAAGGGACTGATCCCAGGATCACAGTAGATTCTCTGGATGTCCCAGTCACCTAAAGATGGTGTCCAGGCAAACGCTTTAAGCCTAGCACTCAGGAGGCAGAGGCAGGCGGATCTCTCTGAGTTCAAGGCCAGGTGGAAATCCTATTGTGAAATCCTATTTCAAATAAATATATAAAAACCTTTATGTGTAAATTTTATATGTATAAAAATCTTTATGTAACTTATGCACATCCCCAACCTATTTATGTCCTCTCTATATTATTTGTCCCACTGTCTTAGGGTTCCTAAGATGTGAAGAAACACTATAACCAAAGCAACTTGGGGAGGAAGGTGTTTAACTTGGCTTACACATCACTGTTCATCATCAAAAGAAATTAGGACAGGAACTCAGATAGGAAAGGAGCCTGGAGACAGGAACTGATGCAGAGTATGGAAGGGTACTTCTTAGTGGCTTGCCCCTCATGGCTTTCTTTGTTCAGCCTGCTTTCTTCTAGAAGTGAGTTTTCTTGGCTTCCACCCCAAACCCAATATAGCCAGCATGACTACTAAATACAAGGTGAACACTATTACAATGTAAATGTCATTACTATGTAAATAGTTTGTTATTCTATTGTTGCCCTTTAGGGAATAATCACACACACAAAAAGGCACCTGTTTAGTACACAACACAACCTCCCGGATTATTCTTAATGGACTGTTGCTTCAATCTGCAGACAGCCTGCAAAAGCAGGGGGCCACCTGCAAGATTTCTTTTGTTCATCTAAGAAGGTGACATCAGATGAAAAGAGGGAGTCCAACCCTGGTTCTGGAAAAGGACTCTTTCCTTGTTGAAAACCAGAGTTGCCTTTTGGAGCAGAGGCAGCAGGGAGTGGGGGTGGGACGTTAGTTTCCCCTCTCTAGCCTAGGTCCAATGGCCCCCATCCTCAGCAGGAGAGCTCAGGCTGGCTACTTCTTAAGGTTGGTCCAGCTCTGTGCAGCTGTGAGATTCCAACAGCTGCCGACATCCAGGCTTAGCCCAGAATCTTGTTCTCTTTCCCCTTACCTGACAAGATAAGGTAGAATCATAAATTCCACAATAACTTATTATAGAAAGCCACTGTTTGAATGAAAGTCAGTCTGACAGACGCACTATTCTGTTAGTCAATAATTTCAGCTACAGATGTACATAGAGCTTGACAAATGATTGTCTAGTGCCCTGGGGAAAGAAGGCTGACAATTTTTCAGTAGTCACAAGGTGAAGGTGTCTCCTTCCACACACCCTGCTTTAAACATCTTAAACCAAGTCTGGAAGACACAGTGAAGGCAGGAGTCCTCAGCTGTTACTGTAAGTCAGTTTCAGGCATGTTTAGTTTAAAATATTAAATGTTTTTTATTTTCTGGGAATAAAAGATAGACCCTATTCTGATAATTGACATACAATGTAATATGTGACCATGGGAAGTACTGTGGGAGAGGACTAGCTGTGGGTTTCTGGCCCCATCCGAGGTTATTTCTCAGTTGCCGGTGAAATGAGCCAAATTCAAGCCAGACTAGAATATATTAAAGGCAGGTTCATTGGGAAGCTGCTCTCAGGCAGGTGAGTTCACTGGCCCCAAGAAAGGAAGCCAGGGAAGCTGCCATGGGGAGAGAAGGAGGAGGTGTGGGAGAAAGAGAGGAAGGGCAGGGTGAGAAAAGGAGTAGGAGGAGGAAGAGGAAGAGGAGAAAGAAGAGCAGGAATAGAAGGAAGAGAAGGAGGAGAGAGTGCTCCAGCACAAAATGTCTGGATGATACAGGGAAGAGCTTCTAGGGGAAGGGCAGCCCAGCCCTTGGGATGGAAAGTTCAGGGTTGGGGACAGGGTATGCCAGTTAGGGACTGAGGAAAGCTGGGAAAACCTGGAGGCCAGGTCTGCTATGATCTGTAAAATTTGCACCTCAGTCCCTTGGACTCTGACCAAACAGGTAATAAATAATAATCATCTAGGCATGGTGGTACACACCCAAGGCAGGCAGATGTCTATAGGTTTGAGGCTGGCCTGGTCTCTGTCAAGTTCTTGGCCAGTCAGGGATACAGAATGAGACCTTGGCTCAATAAAAGAGTGAATGGTACTGGATGTGGTGGCACAGGTCTTTAATGGTAACATTTAGAAGGCAGAGGTAAATGGATCTCTGTGAGTTCAGGACCAGCTTGGTCTACATAGTGATTTCCAGGATAGCCAGAGCTGCATGGTCATCTCCTTCTTTACAAAAGCTTGTAGCTATCTGCAATTATGCTTTTAATTTCCAAACATTTAAAAATGTTTAAATACACATTTTATGTAGCTAAATATTTAGTATTACATTTCATCTTTAAAATTATTTTAAAATAGTTTAATGAAGAAAAGTTTAGGAACAACACAAAGAATAAAATTTACAAATCTTTCTAGAGCCATCATTTGCCAGATAGATGGTGTTCACTATTTGTACATACATGCACACACGTTTTCTCAGTCATTTGAAATTAGTTTCCAAACTTTTCAAATCCATAAATAATTCAAAATGTATTTCTAAGAACAGGAACTTGGTCTTACATAGCAATATTACATGTATCAAAATCAGGCACTATGGAACCAGCAAGATGCCAAAGTGGGCTAAGGTGCCCACTGCCAAACCTAAGCTCGATGCCCAGACCCCACATAGTGGAAGGAGCGAACCAACCCCACTAGTTATCCTCTGACCTCCACACAGACTCTGTGCCATAGGTACACACATGACACACGTGCACACAAATTAAATGTAAAAGGACTTTATAAAATCAGGAAATACTGCCAGGCAGTGGTGGCGCACACCTTTAATTCCAGCATTTGGGAGGCAGAGGCAGGCGGATTTCTGAGTTCGAGGCCAGCCTGGTCTACAAAGTGAGTTCCAGAGCATCCAGGGCTACACAGAGAAACCCTGTCTCGAAAAAACGAAAAAAAAAAAAAAAAAAGGAAGAAACGCAACATTTAAACAGCACTGTTCTATGGCCCCATGATTTTCAAGCTACACTGAGATCTCCACAGTCTCTCAGCGAGTTCACAGGCAGATTATCTGCTGGGTTCAAGGTAAACAAAATGAATCACAACTACAAAATGTACTGCTTGGTGCTGTTTGAAATTCTAACAGCAGATGGCGCCACATCCTTTGTCTGAGCCATATGGGAGTTGCGATTTAGGTAGCTGTGTTGTTGCTTTTTTGTTTGTTTTTTGTTTTTCAAAAAAAGGGGGGAACAGGAACTCAATCTGATAGAGTTTGCTTGAGAGATGCATTTGTATTTGAATGGCTACTAAATTATTAGGGTATAGGTATTTAATGAGTGAGTTGTTTGTACCTAGGTATTTCTTTGAGACAGTACAGAATGTGTGTGTGTGCGTGTGCGTGTGCGTGTGTGTGTGTGAGAGAGAGAGAGAGAGAGAGAGAGAGAGAGAGAGAGAGAGAGAATGAGACTGAGATTAAAAGAACCATGAACAAAGAAAACTAGGAAAGCTTGACTTAATACATAGTTCATACTCAAATTTCATGTGTGTGCTTGTCTACATGTATGCGCACCCTGGGGGTGGGGGTGGAATTTGCTATAGAGGTTGTGTTCACTATTTGTACATATATGCACAAACATTTTCTCAGTCATTTGAAATTAATTTACGAACTTCTTATCCTTCAATATGTATTTCTAAGAAATACTTCCAGCCTCCATCTTCCCTTTGACACAGGATCTTTCACTGAACTCGCTCATTGACTGGTCAGACTTGCTGGCCAAATAATTCTGGGGACTCCACACCCTGGGTGCTGGACAGAGCCTATTCTAGGCAGCACCCCAAACCTCCTCTGTTTTACCGGTTTCACCACTTTTGCTTTTTGGCATAACAAACCTTTCCCAATTCCTGTCTTCTTTTCAAGCAGTGTGGCAAATACAGCCAAGTCTTAGATGTGCTCGTCCACACCAACATGCCTTTGCTTTTGGCTCCTCCTGTTGACTGGGTTAAACACACACACACACACACACACACACACACACACACACACACACACCTGAATCTGTACTGTAAACATGCCATGCATCATTTTGGTATAACAGAATGCATTCTGGTGGTCTCCCTTACAGGGAGAATCTGGCTTCCCAGGCGTATTTGGTCATTTGCAATACATACAAAATTTTTTTCAGAATTGCTAACCCATCATTTCAAAAAGGGAATTCTTTGTGCTAGAATTCAGTTTTTAGAATTTATTTACAACTCTTCTTGTCCTAAGCTGACAGATACCATTATCATATAGGTTCTCAGGGTAGGTGAGTTAGTTTTTTTTTTCTATCTCCTTCAATGTGACTTAAGGTTTTTAAAATAGAGTTGGGTAAGGCCTGGAGAGACAGCTCAGCAGTTACAAGCACTGGCTGCTCTGCAGAGGGCCTGGGTTCAGTTCCCACGGCAGCTCACAGCAGTCTGGAACTTCAATGCTCTGCACCTGAACTACATCCTAGGATTAATTTTCTTAAGTGACATAGCACTAAATGATATGACTTCATGTTCTTTATTTTCCTGGTTTAAATATTGTTACACTGAGTTCACAAAAATCATTTTGAAATTTTGTTTTGCTTTCTGCATTTTGGAATCAGGTCTGTGACAAAATTCGTACATTTGCAGAAGTAATGGAATGAACATTCCGTGAACCCACTTCCCAGCCTCAGCATATCAACATGTGAGCATTCCATGTACCCATTTCCCAGCCTCAGCAGTACTAACATGCAAGTATTTCATGTACCCATTTCCCAGACTCAGCAGTACTAACATGCAGCCATTTTTGTTTCATCCTCTCGCTCCTAGGTTATTTCAAGACAATTGTTCACGGCCATAAATCATTCGTTATATATGTTTAAAATGCAGAGCTCCTGAACACAAGCACAGCACCACTGGTCCATTATGGACATTCTGGAAGACAGAACTCAGAGATGGTTTCTAAGGGATGTCCGCATCTCCTCTGGTTTACTCATCAACACCAGTTTAGGTGCTGCTTTAACAGGACCTTTTCAAATTACTGAGACAAGTTCTTAACAGAGATCCAGAGATCTAAATAATGGAATCACATAGTAGCAATCCTTCTGTGGCCAGCCTATTACCCTCAGTGTCATATCTTAAAATCCTCCTTTGGTAGTCTCACAGCAGGACTGTAGTCTTTGAGAGGCAGAGAGACTATGATTCCTCTCCGGTGCATCTGGAAGGTCTTGGTATTACTGACGTTATACCACCTCTTAAACTTGGTCATGAAAGGCAATGCATGAGCCTTTAGGCTTCTTATAATGCTCACCCTTGGGATTCAGCCACCAGACAAGAAGTCCTCAAAGATCACGGAGAGGACCAAGGAGGCAGGAGCTGAAACTCCCACACCCATCACCCACAGCTGAGCTCACATACGACAAGCAGCCTTCCTTGTCAGCCCTGGGATTGGGCCATCTTGGAAGTGCCAGGGAATGAAAGTCTGATGCCAATAAGTAGTGAGATATAGCAGGCAGGCAGTCAGGCATGACAAGTGACTGTAACACTGACAGAAAATTGCCACTAACCCACCAAGGAACTGGAGCCCAGGACAAGGCACCAGGTCTGGGAGGCATCCTGGGGTGCTAGAGCCCAGTGAGAGCCTGCCTCAGTATATAAGAGAGTGAGGAACACACTTGATCAGTGAGGGCCCGCCTCAGTGTATAAGAGAGTGAGGAACACACTTGAGGTCAGTCTCCACATGCATGTGCACACATGGACCTACACATATGTCAGTATGCATACATACATACAAAAAGGAAAAGACTGGAGGCCATCCTTTTTCTAGCATTGGCGAATGGGTAAACTGTGTCATATACAGATTGGGTCTCTCACTGAAAATGCTTGAGAACAGAAGTGTTTTAGAGTTTGGATTTTTCATTAAATATATTATTAAAATTATGAGTATATGTACGTGTATGTGTATGTGTGTGTGTGTGTTTGCATGCATGTCAATACAAGGTACCCTAAGAAGCCATAGGCATTGGGTAACCCTGGAGATGGAGTTACAGGTAGTTGTGAGCCACCTGACTGAATGCAGGGAATCAAACTTGGGTCCCCTGCAAGGGCAGTGCATGATGAGCCATCTCTCCAGCCCCAGGCTTTTTATTTTGTCTGGGTTTATTTGTGAGTCTTTCTTAAAAAATTATATTTAAAAAATTATATTATTATATATAATATATGACATTTTTGTGGGTGGGACCCAAGCCTAAACATGAAATTCATTTATATTTCATATATATTTTGTACACATAGCCTGAAGGTATGTGTGTGTGCTGTATGAATATTTGTTCATGTGTGTGCAAATCTATCTGGATGTGTGCATGTGCTTGTGAAGGCCAGTGGTCCACACTAACTGTCCTCCTCAGTTGCTCTCCACCTTATTGGGGACAGTGCCTCTCACAGAGGCTGGAACTCACAGATTCAGCTAGGCTGACTGGCCAGGTTCCTCCAGGAGTCTACCTGCCCCTCCCTCCACTGCTGGATTTGCAGGCTCTCACTCTGAGCACAGCTCTGACATGGATTCTGGGAACAGAAACTCAAGTCCTAGGTCCAGAGAACCAGCTCAGTGGTTAAGAGGACCCAGGTCCAGTTCCCAGCATCCACAGTGGCTCTGTAACTGTCTGTAACTCTAGTTCTAAGAGATGCAACACCCTCTTCTGACCTCACAGGCACCAGGCGTGCACAGGCATGCACAGGCACACAGTGCTTACACTTACATGCAGGCAAACACCCATCCACATAAAATCAATAAATCTAAAAAAAGAGTTTTTAAACTCAGGTCCTTGCACTTCTGCTGCAAACACATGACCAAGTGAATCGTCTCTTGGTTCCCCAAAGATAATTTTATACACTACTCTAACTAATAATCATATGCCAGAGAGTAAGCTCATAGTATGAAGCTTTCCACTTGTGGTTTCATATCAGTGCTTAACAGGTTTGGGATTTCAGAGAATTTTAGGTTTGGGAATATTTGGATTACAGATGCTCAGCCTATGTATTTACAATACTATTGCTCTTTTTGTTTGTTTGTTTTAGAGAGGGTCTCACTCCATAGAGGATAGCCTGGAACTTGTCATATAACCCCAGGCTAGCCTGGAACTCTCATTAACTTTCTTGCTTCCGTCTTCTGAGCGCTGAGATTACAGATGTGACCACGACCCAGGCTTGGAATTCTATACTTTTGCTAGTTATTACTACCTCCACTGTTAGGCATCTCATTAGTATAATGTCGAATTTTAAAAAAGGTAAACACAAATGAATCTGTTTTGTCATGTAAAGTTTTAGACAAACTAAACTCACCCACATGTGAGGAATATGGCTCTCTGGGGACAGCAGGTGACAAGAGTTTATGATTGCTGGCCATGTTCAATTTGTGTTGTCAGTGTTGTTGCCTGCCTGCCTTCCTTCCCTCTTTCCCTCCCTCCCTCCTTTCCTCCCTCCCTCCCTTTTTTCTCTTTTATTTTAACAGTATTAAATTGTGTAGTTGAAGCCAATTTTAAACTTCTTTTGATGCTCTTGCCTCAGTGTCCCCCATGCTGCAATTGCCTGGCATGGTTTATATCTTAATCTGGGTGTGGTTACACAGATGTATTCACCTTGTGAGAACACGTGGTTTGACACTTTAGTGTATGATGCTCCAATTTAAAACCATTTACAGAAACAATTTCTACCTAATTTTCATAAAATTTTGAAAGAAGACTGGGCCTGATGTTTGTCCCCGCTCAGAGATTCTCATGCTGTTCTTGTAATAGATCTCGGTGTCCATGGAATCCAGACAGAGACAGTGTGGAAATAAGAATGGATCAGAGTCTGGGAAGTACAGTCTATGTAAGCAAAACAGACTCTCTGGACAAGACTTCCCCTTGGGTTCTGTTCCCACTCAGCCTCAGCCAGATCCCTGCCAATGGGACTCATCACGTCTCGGTCACTTCCACCTGTCAATGTTTATGCCCCTAGACCAATTCCAGCCCGCTCTGTCTGTTACTGCCTTCCCTTTCACCTAGTCAAACAACATCCCGATAGAAATCTGAAATTAAAGACGTCTGCTCTACATGAAGGATTCTTCACACCTCATTAACTGGAAGTGCTACGTTGGAACCTCAGCTCTAAAGAAGAAGCTAAAGGCCTTAGAATCGCCACAGTGAATGCTCAGGGGCCATGTGTTAAGCACACACTCTTTCCTCAGGAGAGTACCTTAGAGCTTATTAATTCCTGTTTTAAACTTACTTATAGCACCTTGCTGTTCGATTTTTCTGGGTCTACCAAAAGACACGTTAGAAGTGGGTGGGTGAAATTCTCTCCTGGGGGTGTGTGTTAACCTGGCTTCGCTATGTTTGAGACATGTTCTGGATGTATGTGGGTGTGAATCCGTGTAGGCAAGCACACACTTGGTGTCTGTGTATGCCATTGTGTTGGTTATAACAGACGTGTGTAAAATTGCTGTACACACTTTCGTCTTGTGTATCTGTCAGTTTTGTGTGTGTGGACTGTCTGGGTGGTATGTAAGGACATTTGTGAATGAGTTTGTCACTTTGTGAGTTTATGTAAGTGTGTGAAATGGGATGTAAAATATGCAAATGAGAACATACATGGTTGTGACTGGGGGGGGGGGGACATGAGAGAGCATTTCTGCCATTATTTATTTGTGCTAAACTGTAAACTTCCATGTGGATTTACAGAGGGAAATCTGAGAGCGAAGTTTTCAAGTCATATGGCTGAGCCATATGGAATTGCCTTTCTGTGGGCTAAAAACTGTTTAACTATTCAGTGATTTATGTCTGAGTCGACCTCATCAGTATGTGCACACACGCATACCCGAGTGCAAGTTAGTGTGTCCTCTGTATCACATCAGCATCCTCAGTATCAGAACTGAGAAGGAGATGAGCGTCACATGGTAGACCTAGGAAGCAGCTTAATGGGAGTCTTGAAGGAAAGAGAAGCTGTAGAAAGATGGACAGACTTCAACAGAAAGTTGCAACAGGGGAGTAGTGGGCAATGAGGTTCTGTGGAGAGTCGACAGAAGGTGGCTATCATCCTTGTAGCCATCTTGAGCCATATACCCTGTCAAGAGACTTGTTTTCAACAGCCTACAACAGCTGAGCACACTCTGATAACATCTTGTTTTAGATACCCAGGATTTTCCCTTGGGTGTATGTGACTTAAAGGCGTGACATGATAAGTCAGACTTATAAAAGGCGAGAGGCAGACAGAAGAAAGAGACAGGAAATCTTGGAACTTGGAGGCACTAGGGACTAGGAACTCAAGACTTGGGACTTGGACTAGGAATAAGAAACCTGGAAAGAGAGAAGAAGAGAGACTTGAGAATAAACAGGACTGAATCACACTCTGTCTGGTCTCCATTCTTTGAGTCCGCCCTCACTCTCTCTTTCTTGTTGAACCCTGACCCGAGGACCGGAGCAGCAGTGCAAACTCTGACAGTTCAGCTCCCAAAGCTTGGGGCAGTGCAGGTTCCAACATTTGGCAGAGTGGTCCCCAACAAGGTTCCAAGTTTCTTCCTCCGGGAAACCATTTCTGACCCCTGTTTTTGCATCCATGGGTTCCAAGATTGCTTCTGTAACCCCTTGGAACTTCCTCTCCAATGGTCCTGGTCACAATGGAGTGTAATTGTTATTTCATTAGGCTGTCTCCTTCCCTAGGCAGCAAACTCCTGCAGAGCAAACGCCCTGCTTCTCCCTTGTTCATTCCTATTCCAGGCACAAGCCTTGCTGCAGGATACAAACTCAGCACATATTTGCTGAGTTGAACCTGTAAGAGAAGATAAATTTTACTGAGGGACATTAAAGAATGCCTAAGTAAAGAGAGAAACTCTGTTCTTTGTCAAAAAGAAAAAAATTAAAATTACAGAAATGTCAGTGTGTGGGGTTATGGATTCCATTCCTAGCACACAAATCCTCAATGGATAAGTAAACAAACATCACTTCCTCTTCATCTACAAAGTCGATGCTATTATAAGCACAATCCCAAAAGGACACTGACAAGATGATTCTACGTTTTGCATGAAGAACAAACTTTTGATAATGGTTAGGATATGTCTGAAAAGGGACATGTTGGGGAAGCATATCAAGATATCAAGACACATTTTAACCCCTCCAAGGGTAGGTGAGGATTCATCATCTGTGTATTCAGCACCTGCATGGTCACGCTCCTCCTTGTCTGTCCTCTCTCAAGTACTGCTGCTCCTGAGCACGAGGCTCTGCCCCATCTACCGCATCTCCTCCCAGAGTTCCGGCTGTCGCCTCTGCTGCCTTGGCTCTTTCTAGTTTCCTCGCCTTTAATTCACCAACTCCAGTCTTTACACCAGCTACTGATCAATGTCATTTGTGTTGTTGTTGCTGTTGTTGTTGTTGCTGGTACCACATGTTGTCACCTATAGCCTAGATAAGGGGAAGTAGACAGGAGTGGTCAGCATCAGCCACAGGGAAGCCTCCCAAGTCTCTTCAGATGCTGCAGTTCTCTTGAATGTACTTTGAAGATCTAACAGGAAGCCTGCCAGAGCCACTTGACGCTCACCCAGCCTTTGAGAGGCCCTGAGGAAACTCAATGGGTTCAGTAATGGCCTTGAAGTTACTGGTGCACAGGCTGTTTTGCTTCTCTTGGCCTGCTTAATCATTTGTCCCTGCAAACAAAAGACTGGCCAATCAGGAAACCACCATGCCTGTCAGAAGAGGTTCGGAGGCATTAGGATACCACCTTAAATAGCTGGTAAAAGAAAAGGAAGCCACTCCATGTCATGGATAAGGAGCTGTCCATCAGCTTTGGGATGGACAAAGGGAAAAGGCAAGGTTTGAAACAGCGTGTGTGGTTTTCCTTCTTTAATCTAAGAATATGTATATTGTGGTTCTGATCAAACAGAGACTCTGAGTTGTAGGATCTCTGAAGAGAATGACTAGAATTTGGAGATAATGGTATCGGATGGATACCTGTAATCAAACCTTGGGAGGTTGAGTCAGGAGTGACACAAGTTCAAGGCCAGACTGGGCTACACATTGAGGCCCAGCCCCCCCCCCAAAAAAAAAATCTGGTTGTGCCTGTAATCCCAGCTTCAAGAGGTGGAGGGAGGCAAGATGATCAGAAGTTCAAGGTGATCCTTAGCTATATAGTAAGTTCAGGCCAGCCTGGGCTACAGTAGCCTGTCTCAACAACAACAACAACAACAACAACAACAAACAATGGCAAACCATTGGGGATATGCTTTTCATTGAACATAATTTTGGGTTTTTTATTTTTTTCATTTTGTTTGTTTGTTTTTTGAGACAGGGTTTCTCTGCGTAACAGCTTTGGCTGTCCTGGAACTCCCTCTGTAGACCAAGCTGGCCTCAGACTCACAGAGATACACCAAACTTCTATTTCCTGAGTGCTGAGATTTAAGGCATCTTGCACAGTGATTGTTTAAAGAAAAAAAACCCCTAGTGTTTAAAAGAAAACAATGAGAAATAAAGATATCTTAAACAAACAGTAAGTCAGGACGGCAAAGAGCAGACTTTTGATTTTTGTGCTATATCTTAGGAGATCAAAAGAAACAGCAGCAGGCAACAGACTGCTCCTCATTCAGGCAGCAGTGAATTGCAATTCAGTTCAGACCTTCTAACCTGATCAGGAAGACTTTGGATTTCAGTGTGTGAAGCAGAGGAGGGATGAGACCAAACCACCACTGCAAAAACCTCTGGAAAAGATGCCCATGTCCAGCTTGCATTTGAGAGAACAGATTGCTCAGCGCTGGCTATTACAGAAGGAGAACCAACCTAATAAACTCATGAAACCAGGGAAGCAAAACCATTTCCTTGTGCAGTTGCAAACCAGACAGCAGTTTTTTCCCAGCTTCTGCCAGAAGGGAGTGGAAGCCTGGGACCTCTGCTGGCTTCCTGTGGAGACCACATCAAGGGGGCATTGAACTGCTGCTTCAGACTACTGGGCACCAGAAACTAGAGGGGTGCTCCAAAAGAACAAGGGCAAGGATTTTAGAAAAGTGCTCGAATTCTGGTCAACACATGCCAAGATACTGCCATAAGAACAGAAAGTCTTAGGGCAGTGGTTCTCAACCTGTGGGTCGCAACGCCTTTGGGGTTGTATAGCTGATATTTACATTATGGTTTATACCAGTAGTGAAATTACAGTTATGAAGTAGAAACAAAAATAATTTTAGGGTTAGGGTCACTACAACACGAGGTATTATATGAAAAAGTCATAGCTTAGGAAACTTGAGAACCAGTGTCTTAGAGGCTGAGAAATATCCTCAAGCCAGGCACCGACCCCAGCGTTCCCCCTGCAGCGGGGTCGAGCTTCACAATAGAAAGCATATTAGGTTGGTATGAAGCTTCCTGACTCTCAGGGGATTGTTCAAATTCATAACCATGTGTTGTCAAGAAGAGGAAAATAGATTCAGTCATGTGTGGGGTGGGCTATTTCAAGGCATTTAGGAAACAGGCCTGAGAGACCAGGGGCACTTTGGTGAAAGTAATGTAAGAAGAGTAAAATTTTTGACTAAAAGTATTTAATAAAGGCATCACAATCTCAAGAGCCCCACTGAACTCTCATAACTGGTGATTTTTTTTTCAGGGCTATAGAAATGACAAACAAGATGGCCCTTAGGGGAGAAAAAGGACAGGTGGAGAAAATATAGCTCAAGCAGCAATAAAAAATGGCATAGACACATCTCTGCCCCTGAAGCTGGATCTCAGAGCAACAGTTTCCAGCACACTGGCTGTTGTCCAGGAGACCCGGGGACAAGGAAGTTCCCATTAGAGACGCTGCAATGTGACTTGCTTTCTGTGACATTGTGGCCACTCATACCTTGGCACTTTTCTGGTCCCCATTTTATCAGCACTGTCTGGACATCAGCAAACTGGCAGGTGGCTTCACATTTGCTTTAGCCGTGGCAGAGAGCCAGCTAGTCAGAGCTTATCTAGTCAGAGCCTGCAGACTTGAGGATGTCACCCAGTGGATATACTCTGTCTTGAATATGACAAAGCAACCTCTATAGAGTCCCCCATTGCTCAGTGTTAAGGCTTTCAGACACACACTATAAATAACTAAAATCTGGTATCAGCCTTAGAGTCTTGCAAAGAGAATTGTACTCTCCAGATTGTATAAATAGGTTGTGTAGCTGTGGAAGGACAGGGGATGGCCTACATTGATATGTTTTACCTTTTGTAAAGCACCACAAATATTTGACAGGGTTGGGGAGGGAAAGAGTAGGAACAGGGAGGAGACAAAGAATCAAGAGGAAGGGTTGAATGTGATGAAATTTGCATGTCTTTAAAATATTTGTTTTTCTGACTTTATTTAATAGAGTGTGACTCCACACAAAGACTAGGGACCATGGAACTCAAGTTCACCTTCAAGCTAGATCAGATCCTTGGATGCAGTTGGGATTAAAATCCAGAGGCAGGGCTAAAGAGAAACATACAAGTTCAGTAGGAAACATACAAGCCTAAGGACCTGAGTTTGGATCCCTAAAACCCAAAGTCAGACTCAGTAGCCCGGAAACTACACTCTCAGCAATATGGGAGTTGGAGAGAAGAGAATCTCTCTCAATTCATGGGCCAGCTGGCCTGGTGCATGCAATAGCAAGGAGAGACCCCTCCTCAATGTGGAGAGTGGGGACCAACATGGAAATGTCCCCTGACCTCCTCATGACACACGAGCACTCTCACTGATAAACACACACAGCTCTTGCATGCTCATATGCGTGCAAACACATACACACACAAACATACAACACACATCATACATGTACCTTCACAGGGATTCTTTATAAGTTAGAAGCAATATTTTACATTTTAAAAATACTTATTGAATGAGTAAAGAATAAGTGAAATATTACTGAGAACCAAGCGGGGAGAGGAAAACAGATGAGAAACAGGCAGTGAATGTATTGAAAGAATAATTACGGTTTCATAGCAGTATAGTACCAAGTGGGCAAGTCACCTGGGAAGAGGAGAGACTGGAAAAGGACTGAGATCAACAAGAACAGCTGAGGAAAAGTAAGAAGTAACTTTATGCATAGGCCAGCAAGCATGTTAGTGCGCCACTCTCTGAACGCTTAACTCCATGTCGACCAAACAGAGCCTTCGGTTTTCACTCAGCAAACACATAAGTCAATATCTATTTACTTGGGAGGAACTATAGTGGGTGTTAAAAATCAGTTGTAAATAATGTACAGTATGTGATGATGTGAACACTAAGGCACAACGAAACATGATTTGATGGCCAAAGTTACTGTTTTTATAAATAAAACCTTATAAAAACACAAACATAACCATTCATGTATACATGTCTATGATTTTAAAGTGTTAATTGATTGAGGTATAATTCACATGCCATGGATTCACTCATTAAAGCTCAAGGAAAAAAAAAACCATCAACAAACCAAAACCTCCAAGAAACAGGACAAGAGTCTTGTGACCTCAGCTTCTTCAGAACATAGAATTGTTCCTGGATTATGTTTCTGTGCTCCTTTCCCAGGAGTAGCGGATAGGAATGAGTTTACTGCAGATTATTCACTACAACTGGGTATTGTTATTTGTTTATATGCCTCTATGGGAAAACACATTTTGCCATGTTTGGCCAGCTTGCCCTTGATTCTATGCTTTACTCATGTGACTTGTCTTAAACACTCAGAGTATAAATTGTCTGATGCTCAGAGTAAAGTTGGCTACTGAACGAGACTTTAGTCTGCCTCATTCTCTCCCTCCTCGAGAGCGGTTAACACCCACTAACAGTCACTCCCATTTTCTTCTACAGTTTCCCAGTCCCTGGGAAGCACTGATGTGCCTCTTGTGTGTGCAGATTCACCTATTTTGGATGTTTCCCAGGAGCAGAACCTAGGCTGTCCACTTTTGATGTTAACCCTTTTCACTTAGCCTATGGGTTTCAAGGTCCATCTTCTGTGCCGCACACATCAGTGCTTCTTGTCGTGGTTCTAGGTCCTCTTCTATAGTATATTGCAATTGGATTGTAGCAACTAAAATATATAATGAGTGTTATTTTGAAATGCTTTGTGCTCCACAGTCTAAAGAGAAAATAAAGGACATTTTAGGGCCTTGAATTGGAGAAGACTTTGTAGATCAGCAAGTTCTCTATCTCCCTTAATCCTGGAATCACCCCCTTAGCTTTCCTGCTGGAGTTTTCTCCTGCTGAGAGAAGACCATCTAACCTCTCAGAAAACACTAAGAAAGGACACATTCCTGATGCAGACGTGTAGAGACAGCAGAGGGAAAGGGTAGGATTGGGGGTCTATTAGTTAGGTTTTGGTTGCCGTGATAAAGCCCTGTGCCCAAGGCAACGTATAGAAGGAAGAGTTTATTTGGGCTTACAGTTCCAAAGGACAGAGAGTCCCTCATGATGGGCTGCGTACTGGCAAGCGGTGGGCAGGGCCGCAGGAACAGAAAACCAAGAGCTCCCATCTTTAACCAAAAACACAAAACAGAGAGCGTGATCTGCTAGTTATGTGAGCCTTTTAATCTCAATGTCCCGCCCCCATGATGTACTTCCTTCAGAAAGGCTGTACCACCTAAACCTCCCTCAAACAGTACCACCAACAGGGAACAAAGTGTTCAAATGTGTGAGCCTGTGGGGGAGGGACAGTTTCATTCAGACCACTGCAAGGGCATGGAACAATCCCTTAGAGTTTAGAAAGCTAGTTTTTTTTTTTTTTTAAATTGGTTTTTTCGAGACAGGGTTTTTCTGTGTAGTCCTGGATGTCCTGATACTCACTCTGTAGACCAGGCTGGCCTTGAACTCAGAAATCCATCTGCCTCTGCCTCCCAAGTGCTGGGATTAAAGGTGTGCACCACCACTGCCCAGCAGAAAGCTAGTTCTTTAAAAAAAATAAAATAGAATAAAGTTTGATATGATGGTTAAAAATTCAAAAGGAAGATATGATAAAAGGAAAAACATCTCTGTATTTTTGAGTTGTAAGACAGAAAAATAGTTAAGGCATCTTTACTATCCAAAATGATTGGCAGATCCAATCTAATTCCAACAAAGTCTGAAGAATTGAGTGTGGTGTGTGATGTGTGTGTGAGTGTGTGTGTGTGTGTGTGTGTGTGTGTGTGTGTGTGTGTGATCTTAAAAGAGCAAAGTTGCGAGTCTCGTTCTTAAGTGAAAACTTATTGAAAGCTACAGTAATAAGAGTGCGCTATCAGTGTAAGGACAGATATATAGCCACAGAAGAGGAACAGAGAGCCCAGAAATAAATTGTCACATATATTGTCAAACAACCTTCAATGGGAGTACCAAGACTCTCCAGTGGAGCGCAGTCTTTGTGACCAATGATACTTGGAAGATGGCTATCTGCACACAAAAGAATGGGCCTAGACTGTTAGCTAACACCACATACAACGATTAATTCAAGATGTGTCAGAGAACCAAAGGCCAAAACTGTAAAATCTAGGCTGGCCTTAAACGTGCCACCATCTTACCTTGACCTTCTGAGGACCATGAATATAGGCTTGTGCCACCATGCCCAGATTAAGCAATACTTTAAATAAAGCTGTAGACCTAGAGTCATCACGCTCTCTGTTTGGGAAGGATTAGGAGGTGTGGCTTGGCTGGAGGAGGTGTGTCAATGGAGGTGGGCTTTGAGGTTTCAGAACCCACACCATTCCTAGTTCTCTCTCTCCCTCATATACATATATATAACACAATACATATATATACATATATATACATATGTATATATCATATACACATGTATATGAGAAAGAAATATGTGTATACATGTATATGTATACATATATGCATATAAACACATACCTATATACATATATTTACACATATACATATATGTGTGTGTGTCTACATATACTGCATCTAGAGCAAATCTCCTCTTCTAACACAGCTTCAATAAACAGTTATCAAATATAACAGATGGCCAATGATAGCTCCTACAACATGATGCTGTCCTGTGCCAAGACAGAACTTAATTCTTAAAATCTCCTTTCCAGACAGACTCAGATTTCTGACTGGGACTGAACCAGGACAACTTGGACATACGGTCACTTCTGTGGTAAAATTATCCATGCCTCTTATTCCATGGGCGTTCCCATCTGACAGAAAATATGAATTTGGATGTATGGTATGCATGATACCATGTTACCAATTACAGGACCTATAATTACAACATCCTTTATAGTCATGGTCCATGCTTCCTTTCAAAGTAATATCAAACAAACTGCTGGGCTGATGGAGAAAGACTGTGGAGCGGAGGCCGTAGGAAAGAGGTCTTCACAGAGGCGAAGCACACACTCTGGTTCCCTTGCTCTCTCCCTCTTCCTTCCCAGGCTTCACTCTCCTGCTCTGCTCCTCTCCCTCCCACTCTTTCTTCCCTTTGCTGCGTGTGCCTCCACAGTTTGAGTCACAGGCTGCCTCCAATCTTGAAGGCGTGATCATTAGTCAGGGATGTGGGCACAGCCTTCCTCTGGCTGGCTGGGGACATCTGGGGAGCTCACAGGGAAAGAGTTCAAGCAGCTGGCACAACCTGTGTGCTTCAGAGTTGTGGAGATCAAAGGCAGTGACGCAAGTGGCAGCAGTGACCAAGCCAGAATTGGCACTGGCTGCTGATGCAGATGCTGATGCAGATGCTGATGCAGAAGCTGATGTAGATGCTGCTGCTGGTGGTGGTTATGCAGGGAGGGAGGAGCAGCAGCCATCCGGAGACTCAGAATGTGCCTGCACTAAGCAGGCGGATGAATGGAACAGCTGCGAGCCTAATGACATCCTCAGGGTGTCACCAGGGACAGGCAGGACATAAAGGGCCAATTCACCACCTGCAGCACCCATACCGACCTTCATCTCCCCCCCTCTCTGTCTCAGTTCTCTGTGCCCCGCCACCCCTGGTTAAGGAGCTCCCTGGCCCTTCTTAACATCGGAAGTGAGGGAGTACTTTGGAATCCCTTTGCTCACATTGTATCAAGGAAGGTCTCAGAGGAGACATCGTCGGACTGCTCTGAATCCTTCAGCACAAAGGCGATGGGGAGACTTTGGTTTCTCCTGGGCTCGGAGCTTCACTCCTGGTTGCCTTGGGGCAGACTTTTGAAACTTAGGTCTGTCGTCTTTTGCATCTTCTTTAACTAACAGTCCACGTCAGAACTGGGAGTAAAGGGGACACAGGGCTGGGATTGGGGCTCAGTTGATAAAGTGTTTGTCTAGTACATAAGAAGCTCTGGGTTGGATCCTGCCAGAGCTGGGCATGGTGCTGGGCATAGCTGTGTGGGCTACGAGAATCCATATCTTTTTGTTATTTTGGGGGTTTTGTTGTTGTTGTTATTGTTTTGGTTTCTTGAGACAAGGTTGTTCTATATAGCCTTGGCTGTCCTAGAACTTGAGCTGTAGACCAGGCTGCTCTTGAATTCAGGGATCCTCCTGTCTCTGCCTCCAGAGTGCTGGGATTAAAGGCATGTTCCCCTTCAACCCCAAGCTTCTTATTGTTTTGAGGCAGAGGCTCACTATTTAGCTCTGACTGTCCTGGGACTCATTATATAGACCAGGCTGTCCTCAAACTCACAGAGTGTCTCTGACTTCAGAGTGCTGAGATTAAAGGTGTGAACCACTATGCCCAATGAGATACTATCTTTTAAAAAAAAAGTGTGGTGGTTGTTGTGGGGGGTGGTAGTGGTGGTCCTTGTGATGGTAGTGGTGTCTGCAAGACCTGGAAAGGTGTGGCCTCTTACAGTTGCTAGAGCTGTAACTCCAGGTTACAGGATGGACTCTAGAAATGGTCTGAGGAAATAAACTCTCCTTATTTCCTTCCATATGTCTGCATCATTCAGAGGCAGAGTTCTGCCTCTTCCTTAGGGATGGAAACCTGTAGCAAGTGTTTGAAAAATGGAAGTCCAAGCTTTTAGGACCTAGGGGAGGAAGGTGAATGTGACCATCTCTCCACCCAAACACAGAGACCTAAAGGCTGGACTCTTAGAACAGTCAGTGAAATTGCATAGTAACTGCGGTTTATCCAGCTGTCCCCCGCTTTTCCATGTCTGGCCCCATCTTTTTGCACTGCTTTCCTTGTCAGATTTACTTTGCCCAGGGAAGTCTGTGCTCTATGTACTCCCGGCCAGAGACAGCAGCTCCAGGACCAGACCTTACGAGCATGAGCTCATATTGTCAAAAGCCTTCTTTGTCTTTCCATACTTCCCAACTTTGGTTCCCATGGGTCGGTTCCTCTCAGCTAGTGGTTAGGAGAAAAGTGTCTAATTAAGCTAATTCAAATTACAGCCATGAAAACTACTCTCCTTAAAGAGCTTGGCCATTTCCCCTCCTAAAAAAATCCCCATGCAGGATACTTAGCTGGGCTAGCAGGGCACAATCCTGTCCGACCCACTTCTCTCTCTGACAGGGTCTCGCTCTAGTCTGATTTACTTTGGAACTTGCTTGTAGAAGATAGTCCAGACTTTTTCTTAGTTCTTAAAATATCTTCCTACCTCTGCATCCAGGTGCAGGGTGGCGCTAAGGGCTGTACACCATCACAGCCCACCAAAAATGTGGTACATATTACTTACTACCATACATCAGTAAGACATGATATAAAACTTTAGGAGAAGTCTAGAATCTATCCTGATTAAGGGTGCTCATAAGGTCACCTGACTCTGTAAACTCAGGGGCTGTTGAACAGGTTTAACCACTACCATAGGTAACCACTACCCCTCCCTCTCCTCATGAGTCTGAATGTCCAGGGCCAGAAGTCGATTGCTGTGAACCTCAGAAGAAAGCAGATGTGGTGGCCATGTGTGTTGAGGAGGGGTTTAGTGGACCGTGGGAACAAGTGACAACCCTGGCTATTTACCATTCTCAGCATGCTTCCTGAGTCTGGTTTGCTCCTTTGGAAGAGACTCAAGAGTCATGAAGATAAGCATGGAGCCCCAAATATATTCTCTCCTCCATCTAAGGCAGGTAAGAGACAGCCTAGACAGACTCTGTCTTCCTGGCTGGCACCAGAGTTCTGGGTAGAGGTGGGGAGTGCTGGAGATGAAATTGAGGGCTCCAGAGATGGTGTGGGTGCAAGCCTCTACATGTTTCTCAAGGAGCAAGAAAGAAGCCAGGTAAAGACATGATGGTGCACATCCTTAGTCCTAGAACTTGGGAGGCTGAGGCAGGAGGATCTCCAGATGGAGGTCAGTTTGGGGTATATGGTATGACTGGAGGCCAGCCTGAGATAGAAGGCAAAACTGTCTCAAAAGCTTAAACTTTTTTTTATTACATGTATGTATGTATGTATGTATGTATGTATGATGTATGCAGTATATAGGTACGTGGGTGTATGTGAGCACAGCAGCATACTATAGTGGGCATGGAGACAAATTGAAAGAGCAAGTTCAGTTCTCTTCTTCCACAATGTGGGTCCCAGATATTGAACTCAGGTTGTCAGGCTTAGCAGCAAGAGCCTTTTAGACAGAGCCCTCTTGCTGGCCTAAATCAATCAGTCTATCTATCTGTCTATCTGTCTATCTGTCTATCTATCTATCTATCTATCTATCTATCTATCTATCTATCTATCTACCTACCTATCTATCAATCTATCTATCTATCTATCTATCTATCTATCTATCTATCTATCTATCTTTTAAACAAAAGATCAAATGAAAATAAAATTTTTACCCAATTCTGTTTGCTTGCTTAACCAAGTACAGAATGTTCTAGAATGCTTATAAGATTCTGTCTGCTTTAAAGGTAAGAAGGATGGGATTTGTTGACTTAAGGTATTTCCCAGGTGTTTGGGTTTGGATGTTTAAATAATGTCATTAGTTCTATGGGTTACTCTGCCCTTAAATGGGCTTCATTTCAGACAAGTTCTCACTAGGCCTCAGAGGAGATGATGTGTGAACGGAAGCTTAAGGCCAGGAGAGTCAGATGAGGTTGGAAGGTGTGCATTCAGGGGTTGGTGGGGTAGAGACTTTAAGGGGTGCACATGGAGATGAGGCTGAACTGGTAGGAAGGAACCCAATTGCAGAGTCCAGTGACAGGCTTGTAGATCCCAGTGTGTCCCTGAAGGATCTGAGCAGAGTGTGAACATGTCCAGATCTGCAATTGCACTCTGGCAGCAGACTGACTGTGGGGAACCCAAGTGGAGGCAGGAAGAAGTCAGAAGTGTGCTGCAGGAGAGTGCCTTTTATTGACCAGTTAACTTGGGAGCAAGGTCTGCACAACAAAAGCTGCTGTATGTGAGAATTCACTCTTGGGTCAACCAGATCTAGGGCTACAGAATTTAGCAGTTGAATACATAGTAGCACCAAACCAAGCCCAACACAGCAGGACCCACCTGAAGTGAAGTTAGTAAAGATTATAGTGGCTCATAGTGGCAGAAATCTTTTTAGTCTTACTCTTTGTTCGTTCTTTGTGAACTTCACATCATGCACCCAATCCCATTCATCTCCTGCCTCCTTCACCTGTCCATCACCCTTGCAACCTCCCCCCAACAGAGAAAAAGAAATCTCATTGTGGAAGCTGTAGTGTGTCAAAGTGTGTCCCTTAGTCTACACTTTTGTCCACACGTCTTTGCTTGCAAACGTTCCTTGCAATGAGTCCTTTGTTCGTCACAAGGCCTTCTTTGGCTTCTGCTACACCATCAGTACTGGAACCTCACTGGGACTCCTCTGGGATGTCCTGTTGTGACCCTGTGTCATGGAGATCCTGCAGCTTTGGATCTGCAGGACCATCCCTTATACACTACAGCAATTCATGGATGGGATAGACGTTGGAGTACACCAATTCAAAGCCCTGTCTGGGCCTAAGAGGTATCTGAGCTGGTCAGCCTGCTGACTCTCCTGTACCAGAGCAAGTTTTCTTGCCCCTATCCTGGCTGGCACATCCAATGTAGCAGAAAAAAATTTAAAAATTTATTTATTTTATGTATATGAGTACTCTATACATTTCAGAAAAGGGCATCAGATCCCATCTCATAACCATTACAGATGGTTATGAGCCATCATGTGGTTGCTGTGTATTGGACTCAGAATCTCTGAAAGAACAGCCAGTGCTCTTAACTGCTGAGCCATCTTCTCTTCAGCCCTGTAGCAGAAATCTTCCCAAGCTTAATTGACCCCCTTGAGAGGTCAGGAGCTTACCTGCCAAATCAGAACCTAAAGTGCTAGAGTTTGCTCCTGGCTCCACATGGAGCAGCCAGGAGGAAGGGAGTTAGCACCCCTGGGGCTCTTCCTTGGAAACAAAATGCTGGAGCAGGCATGCTCTGAGGAACCTTTTCTAGGCTTGTGGTCCTGGTCATCTCTCTTCACTAATGTCACTGACAGCCACCTGAGCTAAGTGATGATGAGATTTTTCACGTCTGCCTTTCCAGTCTCTCAGGCTCAATTTCGTTTCCCATCTCTTCCCAGACAGTCTCTCTTGAGAGGCCATTCTTGGCCCGACAAGGCCTTCACTGAACACTCACTTTAGACGCTGCAGCTGTTGTTGGTCCTGCCAGTTCCTGACCTGTCTGCCCTTGACTTCCTGAGAGCTTCTTCCCAGACTCTTGGCTATTGCTTTCTATTAATAACTCTTTTGAGTTTTATGTTATAAAGCTAGCACATTTTTAATGTTAGAAAAATTTAGAAACTATGTGGAAGAAAAATCTTTATCTTATTCACAATTCCATTATTTTATTAGCAGCCACCATTAACATTTCTTTGAATGGGTATGGAGCTCTGTGTGTGCTGACCAGTGGACTCTCCTCACACACATGACGAGAGTACTATGATTGTTTTTACTAAATAACATAGCTCAAGCACTCTTTTATGGAGGAATGGGACAGATTGCTGCCCTTCTGTCATTTTTTGATTGAGTGTGTGTGTGTGTGTGTGTGTGTGTGTGTGTTGGTATTTTTGATCCTGAGAATTGAACCTAGGCCCTCACACATACTGGGTAAATACCTTAACCCTGAGCCATGACTCCAACTGATAATTTTTTTTTCACAGAATTTTACAAGATTTGGATGTCATTATGGTATTCATGTTATATAGCCTTCAATATTTTAAACATATTAAACACTGGATAAACATAGCATTAAAATGAAATATAGGGGAGACTGGAGAAATGGCTTAACAATTGAGAGCAATGGTTCTTCTAGTGGACCTGGGTTGGGTTCCCAGCATCCATGTGGTGACTTTGACTTAACACCATGTGTAACTCCAGTTCTGGGAGATCTTGCCCTCTTCTGGCCTTTGAGGGCTCCTGCATGTATGTGGTGCACATAAAGTCATGCTAACACACACACATGCACATAAAAATAAACCTGGGCTGGTGAGATGGCTCAGTGGTTAAGAGCACTGACTGCTCTTCCAGAGGTCATGAGTTCAAATCCCAGCAACCACATGGTGGCTCACAACCATCCATAATGAGATCTGATGCCCTCATATGGGTGTCTAAAGACAGCTACAATGTACTTACACAAAATAAATAAATAAATTTAAAAAAATAAAAAAATAAAAATAAACCCAAGTTGAAATTGAAATACAAAAATGTGTTTATCACTATTTGTGTGTCTTTATAATTGAAAAAAAAATCAAGATTTTTTTCTTTTGTAAAAGAATTTCCCCAAATAACCAGTAATACTTTGTCTACACTGTCATACTTTGATGGAAGGCTGGGCAGGTCCACTTTGTGGTGCTGGTGGGACTCAGAGTATGTATGAGTAAGAGGACCATAAGAGAGAGCCAAGTGGAGAAAAATGAACCAAAAGTAATGGGGGCTTGGCCACATGTGCAACTCCTTTAAAGCTTTCTCCTCTTCCTCCTCCTCCTCCTCCTCCTCCCCCTCCTCTTCTTCCTCCTCCTTATCTTCCTCCTCCTCCTCCTCCTCCTCCTCCCCCCCTCCTCTTCTTCCTCCTCCTTATCTTCCTCCTCCTCCTCCTCCTCCTCCTCCCCCTCCTCTTCTTCCTCCTCCTTATCTTCCTCCTCCTCCTCCTCCTCCTCCCCCTCCTCTTCCTCCTCCTCCTCCTCCTCCCCCTCCTCCTCCTCCTCCTCCCCCTCCTCTTCTTCCTCCTCCTTATCTTCCTCCTCCTCCTCCTCCTCCCCCTCCTCTTCCTCCTCCTCCTCCTCCTCCTCCTCCTCCTCCTCCTCCTCCTCCTCTTCTTCTTCTTCTTCTTCTTCTTCTTCTTCTTCTTCTTCTTCTTCTTCTTCTTCTTCTTCTTCTTCTTCTCCTTCTTTGTTGTCTTCTTTTTTGCTAAAGCTAAATAAGTAAGTGTGGTTTTAATATTTTGTTCTGGTGGAGCAGACAGAGAGCACACAGAGAAGGGGGCACACAGCAGAGACAATCACTCAGGAGGGAGCATTCTAGGACCTTTAAAAACAAAACCCAGTACTAATTATAATCATTTTTCAGTATCATTAAATTAATGCAAAAGCATAGTTAACACTTGACAGCAGGTATTTTTAAATACTTCCAAGATGAATCTTACCATCTGCTTATTCCAGCTTCTAATAATTTGATCCAAAAAAGTTCAAACCACTTAATTCACCTTCATAGCTCCCTGGGAAGATAAGAGAAAGTACCCGTCTCCTTGTGATGACTTCCTCCTGTATGTATGTCCACACAGTTATTTATAAACTCCACTTGACAGAAAATGAATCTGCTTATTAGCTAACTAACCTCTATGAACTTGATTTTAACCTTTACTACTGGGTCTATCTTTGCTTGAAATTTCTGCTTATATACTCCTTGTTTTTCTACATTTTTCCAGATATACATATTCTAATAATCGTCACACTTACTCTTTTTTAAGCATATGTATATATGGCTATTTATTAGTCATTCTATCATTATGCTATAATTTACTTAATCATTTCTCTTTATTTGAGAGCTCTGGGCATTGCATCTAAGGTATTCAAATATTGTAAATAATACCACAAATTCGTTATTGTACAAATAAGGTTTTTTTTTTCTCTTGAAATCTATTTTCAACCCACTGATGCTGGCTTTCAGTTGCAATATTTCAACTTTTTTCATCTTCTAGGTAGACAATGGAGCCACTAAGATGTTTGAATTTGCCTTCATCTGTTTTCATTGGTTTGTATTTAGTCATATTTCATATTTTTTAATATGAAACTACCCTTGTCCCTGGCCATTTGACAAATAGCCAAGGCTTGCCCCCATAAAATGTGGTGAACTCTATTTTAAGGAATATAAGCCATCATAGGCTACCTCTGTCATGAATAAATCATCTTTACTTTCTGTGGTCTTTATTCTTGGAATGATTCAATTATGTTATTGTATCTGGTGTATCCTGAAACGTTCAGAAGGAAAGTAGCAGAACTCACCTTGTGAACTCTTCCCAATGGGTTCCATGGCCTCTGAAAACTTCCACCTCAGCTCCACAATCCCTGCCACCTGAGGTTTTATTCTCAGGGTGAGAAGAAAGCCTATGGCTTATGGCCAAGGTGGCACCTGAGATAGCCCTTTGGGAGCACACTGGTTTTCTCCTTCACTGTTTGCTTTAAAATAGTCATTATTTAAACCCGATATTCCATAGTATCTCAGGTTTAAGTCTCAGGTTGTTCCTTAGGCCATGTGGTTGGAGAGCAGAGCTTCCTGTGGATCTCAGGGAGAAGGAGGCAAGTGCCTTAGACACTTGCTCTTTCTTTCACTGTCCTGGGCCAGATTCCAGCACTACACAGTTCCCTGGCTAGAGGTAAATCTTGCTTCCAAACAATCTTTATGGCTTGTAGTAAAGTGTTTCTGACTTTGTGTGTGTGTGTGTGTGTGTGTGTGTGTTTATGGTGTGTGGTGTGGGGGTATGTGTGGTGTGTGGGGGTGTGTGTGCATGGTAGGGGTGTGGGGATATGGGTGTGTGTGTGTGTGGTGTGTATGGTGTGTATGGTGTGTGTGTGTGGTGTGTGTGTGTGTGTGTGTGTGTGTGTGGTGTGTGTGTGGTGTATGTGTGTGGGTGTGTGTGGTGTGTGTGGTGTGTGTGTGGTGTATGTGTGTGGGTGTGTGTGGTGTGGGTGTGTGTGTGGGTAGTGTATGTGTGTGTGGAGGGTGTGTGTGGGGGTGTGTGTGTGACTCTCTGTCTATCTGTCTGTTTGTCTGTTGATCCTTCCGAGATGCTTGCTGGAATCTGAGGTCTGGCTGAATGGTTTGTCCTAGCAGCTGTGGTAGGGAGGACTGAGGCTGTGGTCACTCTGCTGAGCCCAGTGACTGCTCCTGGAACTGAGTTTTTTGCTTGGGTTCCACAGAGGCTATGGAACATGTGACCTGGGGTGATAGCTGACAGTGGCCCTGGAGAGGCTGTGAGATCCTGTGGGCCTGAGCATGGGAGTGCTGGAGGGGAGGGGGAGAAAGTGAGGCAGCATCAGATGTTTCTCTGCTGCCTGCTGCTAGGCTTCACAGAAGGGACTCAGGAAAACTTTTAAAGAAAAGGATAGATGGTTTAAGGGGAAGGGTCTTTTTTTTTTTTTTTTTTTTTTTTTTTAAAGGCATCATCTCACTCTTTAGCCCAGGCTGTTCTCAAACTAAAACAATCCTTGTTTGTTTGTGGTTTTGTTTGTTATTTTTGATTTTTGAAACAGGGGTTCTCTGTATCCCTGGCTGTCCTGGAACTTACTCTGTAGATCAGGCTGGCCTGCCCAAAGATCTGCCTGCCTCTGCCTCCTGAGTACTGGGATTAAAGGTGTGCTCCACCCCTACCAGGCACAATCCTTCTTCAGACTCCAGATTGCTGGGACTCCAGGCATGAGCCACCATGCCTGACTGGCAAGTATAATTTTTTAAAAATAAAAACGAAAACCAAATTGCTGTCACTAGGACCTCTGAGATTCATATGAGGTAAAGAAAAAAAATCACAAAAGCTTGGATTGAGGTGAGGAGAGAAAGCTGCTCACACATAGGCAGAGGAGAAACTGCAAGAAAAAGACAGAAGGGGACAAGTTTGGGGCAAACACTGCAGAGAAACAGTCGGAAGTGGCTGGAGAGCAGGGAGAAGTTGCCTTCGGGCTGGGGAGGAGACTAATCCAGCTTCCCACCAGCCAGTCTCAGAACACCACCTTCAGGAAGAACACCAGCAGTTTAATATTTTATTTGACTTTCTTTTAAAAACTCAAGTATCTGGAGGCATCTGAAACAATACCACCTGGGAAATCAAGAGTCTAATATGATACATGTTTTTGTAACACACATTAAGATAAACAGGAGCTGAGCAGACCCGGTCGGTCTTTATTCCCAGCAGAGGCAGGTGGATCTCTGAGTTTGAGACCAGCCAAGTCTAGAGAGCAAATTCCTAGACAGACAGGGTTACACAGAGAAACTTTGTCTCACAAAACAAACAAACAAATGAAGATAAATAAGAAATTAGGCATGGCAGAGATCTAGGTCTATCAACCTGTGGATCTGACAAGTTCTTGAAACAAAGTCCTTCTCTACTTCCTCTGAGTCTTATTCTTTGCTTCGAATTTTGTCTGCCTTCCAGGTCAGGCCTTTCTCATGTCTGATGGATGAGTTTTGACTATCAGATTATATCCCAAAACAATTCAGAGGCTGAAGAGATGGCCTTCTGCTCTTCCCAGCAACCACATCTGGTGGCACACCAACTCCAGATCTGGGATTAGGGGTGGGGATGGGGATGGAGGTGAGGGGCAAAATGCAGTCCCTCTTCTGGTCTCCTCGAGCACATGTGCACATGTGACAGTCAGAAACACACAAATACAAACACAACAGTTTAGTGAACCAGGTGTGGCAGCACATACCTTCAGTCACATCACTCAGGCAGGAAGATCTCTGTGAGTTGGGGGCCTGGTCTGCATAACAAGCTCCAGGCCAGCCCGTGCTACACATAGAGATCCTGCCTCAAAACCACAAAATAAAAAAGTTCAGCACAGCGATGTTCAGGCATGTGGTGGACAGCTCCTACTTAATGCTCCTGTCTGTAGCCCCTCCTCTTGCTTCTGTGCTTCTTGGTCCCCAGTTCTCGGACCTATCTGGGGTTCCTTAACTGGTATCTTCCTGCTCTCCTTAGCATGTTTCTGGTTTCTTTGTTCTCCCAATTCTGTTATTCCTCATTCATTGTTTTTCTAATCTTTTTAAACTGTGTTGTCACTTCTGGTCCTGTCTTCTCACCCAGTCGCTTTCTCCCTGTAGATTTTTACAGTTTATTATTACTATATAATTTTGTTGTTGTTTTCAATAAAAAGGGAGTGGAGCTAAACACGTGGGCTTATTTCACTAGGAATCACTATCTGTCATTGTGTTGGCTGCCTCTTCCCACTCTCGTGGTGCTGAGGAGTGAACTGGGGTCTTGGAGATACCAGGCAAACACTGAGCTACAACACCAACTGTCTGGATTTTGTTCTTGTATTTATGGTGGTTTGAATATGTTTAGCCCAGGGAGTGGCACTCTTAGGATGTGTGGCCTTGGTGGATTAGGTGTGACCTTGATAGAGGAAGTGTGTCACTTTGGGGATGGGCTTTTAGCTGCCTGGAAGCCAGTCTTCTCTTCTGAACATGTTGCAGAACTCTCACCATCTTGAGTGACATAATGCAGAGGTCAGAGGACAGCTTGCAGGAGTGAGTTATTTTCTTTAACCATGTGGTTCCTGGGGATTATATGGATCATCAGGCTTGGAGACAAGCAGTTTTACTTGATGTGTCCTCTTACCAGCTCCCTAGCTGGGATCTGATTTTGAAATTTTGGGTTTTCCACTGATTCTGAGATCAGCTCTAAAATTATTCAAGTGGGTTTTTTTGGAGGGGGGAAGGGTGGTATTTTTGCTTTGTTTTTTGTTGTTTTATTTGTTTATTTTTATTTTGGTGGGTGTGGTTCTTGTGTGTGTGTGTCTGAGGAAGAGAGAGAGACAAAGACACACACACACACACACACACAGAGAGAGAGAGAGAGAGAGAGAGAGAGAGAGAGAGAGAGAGAATATGAACAAGTGTGCATGGAATTAGCTAGCTGGTTTGTGTTATTGTGTTATCTAGACCGGGCACCTTGACAGATGAAGAGAGTCAGTCATGAGGAGAATCTTAGAGAGGGAATCTGAAATTGGCTGGTCACTTAGGAACCATGAAGAGTATGTTTTTGTTCACATATAAGATGATACCCTTCATGGTATATGATAGTAAAAAATAACATGTAAGAACTACCTGTGACCCCTGCTCATGAAAGGCAACTGTTTGCCATTGAACTGTAGGAAAATCCAAGACCTTCAAGGAGTTCCTTTATTGGCTATGATCTATTGAAACAAGAAGAAACCAGCTCAGGTCCTTAGAGCCTTAGATCATAATACAGGTTGATGCAAGGGCCACATCCTTGCTTTTTTTTTTAATCTCTCCCTCTCCTCCCTCTCCCTCTTCCTCTCCTCCCTCTCCCTCTCCCTCTCCCTCTCCCTCTCCCTCTCCCTCTCCCTCTCCCTCTCCCTCTCCCTCTCCCTCTCCCTCTCCCTCTCCCTCTCCCTCTCCCTCTCCCTCCCCCTCTCCCTCTCCCTCCCCCTCCCCCTCCCCCTCCCCCTCCCCCTCTCCCCTCCCCTCCCCCTCCCCCTCACCCTCTCCCCTCCCCCTCCCCCTCCCTCTCCCCCTCCCCCTCCCCCTCTCCTTCTCCCTCTCTCTAACGAGACAAAGTTTCATTCACTATGTAGCCCTAGCTGGTCTGGCACTTCCTATGTAGACCACACTGACCTGAACTATCTATGTAGAAAATGACCCAACTTCCAATCTCCTGCCTCTGCCTCTGAATACTGGCATAATAGGCAAAAGCCACCACACCCACTAGATCGTTCTCTCTGCTCTTACTCTGCAGCATTGGTGATGGAACCCAGGATCTTGTGCATACTATACAAGCACCCTCTCACTGATCCACACCTCCAGCCTCTAAGTCACTTTCAAAGACAATTCTTAAAGGAATCTAATTTCACCTGAGCACAGTGGTGCACACTTATAAAGCTAGCACTGGAGAGGTCACAGCAGGTGGATCCCTGAGGCAGAAGCCAGCCTAGTCTATGGAGTGAGTTCCAGAAAAGCCAGGGCTACAAAGAGAGACCTTGTCTCAAAATTTAAAAAAAAAATCTAATTTTTAGAGAGATGAGATAGAGATGAACAGAAGGCTGTTTCTGTGAGTTGTCAAATTATAAAATCAGCCAAGTCCAAAGTTCACCAGGACTCTTTGCAAAAATTAGGACACTGGCCAGGAAAGCTTTGTCTCTCTAGGGCTGAGATGATAACACAGAAGGATTTGAAGAACCTGGGAAGCCCCAACCCAGCCACACTGTCTCCACCAGCAGCCAAAACAAAGCCTTGTCCGATGTCTAATCAGGCTTCTGGTGTTGTCCATGAAGATGGACCTAAGACACCTCATCTAGCTCCCTGGCAGGAGGAAGCCAATTATCTGTATCCTCCAATCCTCATTATCTCCAAGTGTGTAACTAGAATTAGGGACCAACATGCCCAGGGGGCCAATTATCAAGCATAACCCAAGAGGTAATGGCTAGCACACATGGTGGACAAAGGACACACTGAAAGAAAGAGAAGCAAAGAGAGACAGAGACCAACACAGACACACAGACACAGGCACATTAACACATGACACATAGAATCTTTTCTGATGCAGTGACATCATACTCAAGGCAAATTATGAAAGAAAGCATTAAATTGAGGAGTTGCTAACAGCTTCAGAAGGTGAGTCCATGACCATCATGGCACAAAGCATGGCAGCAGGCAGGCTCAGGAGCAGTAGCTGGGAGCTTACATCACAAAGCAGAGAGAGAAAGAGAGAGCTAGGAAGAGACAGAGACACACAGAGACAGAAGAGCTAACTGGGAAGGGTATGAACTTTTGAAACCTCAAAGCCCACCCCCAGTGACACATTTCCTCCAACAAAGCCACACCTCCCAAGACTTCCCAAACAGTTCCACCAACTAAGGGCAATCGTCCAAATATACAAGGCTATGGGGGCTGTTCTCATTTAGACCACCATATAGACTTGCCCACATAGATACAGACATCCACACACAGACACACATTATTCTAGTTTGTTTTCTTTTGTGAGATAAAACATTGACTAAGAACAACTTACAGAGGAAACGTTTATTTGTCCTATGGCTCCCAATCACAGTCCATCCCTGAGGGAAGCCAAAACAGGAACTCAAACAGGGCAGGAACCTAAAGACAGGGACTGAAGCAGAGAGCCTGGAAGAATGTTGCTTATGGTCTTTTTCTCCACGGCGTTCAGCTTGATTCTCATATGACTCAGGACTGCCAGCCCAGGGGTGGCACTGCACTCCATATCAACCACTAATCAAAAAAAAAAAAACGTCCCACAGATTTGCTTACGGGCAATCAGATGGGGGCATCTTCTCATTCAAGAGTCCCTCTTTCAAAATTACTCTAGTTTGTTCAAGTTAAGAAAAAAATTAAGCAGAAAACATTTATAAATACAGACATCCAGATATGCAGACACACACAGGGACTAATGCAGACAGATGTATGAACCCTGCAAGCTACAATAATAACCAGCCCGGCAAGATATGCCTATAGTGGCACAAATGTTAAGGGAATAACCAACTGCTTTACTATTGGCTTTAAGTCCCACTCCATAAGAGCACATTCATGCCTGGTACTGTAAATCTGATGGAGCACCTATGGCTGAGGGCTCATAGGTCCCAAGGATGAACCTGCTATTAGTATTTTGCAAAATAGACACAATACCAAACTGCCCTCTCAGCTCCTGTCTCTCTACCTATAGATTAGGGCAGCTCTCGGTTCTCATCAAAGAAACCCTCTGGACAGCAAACTGTGGGTAATGCAGAAACTTACAACTGGTCAAACTGCAGGGGATAAGTGTCTGTAGTACGCTCAACCATCAGTGGGACCTTTGTATCATGCTGCTTTACTCTAAGATTCAGGAAATATCATAGAAGAGGGGGCAGAAAGATTATAAGAGCTAGAAATAGGGGAAGAGTACTGGGATGACATTTGGGAATGATAAAACTTACCCAGACGTAACAAGAGACATGGGCGAATTTATCTAATGGTATTTGGCCATGATGGTCTCATGCACCTGGCCTTTAATTTGTAGTTGAACTGAAATCCCTAGGCCTGCTGGTCAGGAATGAACAGCTCTTGGAGAGTTGTTTGGAGTCTATTGTGAAAGTTAAGGTTCCATCACTGTGAAGAGACACCATGACTAAGGCAACTCTTAAAAAGGAAAACATGTAATTGGGGCTAACTTACAGTTTCAGAGGCTCAGTTTATTGTTGTCATGGAGGGAAGCGTGGTAGCATGCAGCAGACATAGCACTGGAGAAGCAGAGAGTTCTACATCTTGATCTGAAAGGAGCGAAGAAGGGACTGTCTTCTGCAGGCAGCCAGGAGGGGACCGATTCCACACCGGGCTGAGCTTGAGCACTAGAGACCTCAAGCCCACCCCCACAGTGACACACTTCCTCCAACAAGGCCATACTTAGTCCAACAAGGCCACACCTCCTAAGAGTGCCCTCCTTGCGGGCCAAACATTCAAATACATGAGTCTGGGGGTGGGGGTGGGGGGCAAACCTATTCAAACCACCACACAGTCCAACTATATATGATATTCTATACCCAGGATCTTGGAAAGATCTTGGAAAAGATCTACATAGAAGATGGCTGAGGGTAGAGACTTCCAGTCTCTGGGTAAGAAACGTCTCTGCTGAGCTAGGCAGTATAGAAGCCAGAAAGGCTCTTGCCCAGGAAGCTGGGAGCCAGAGGCAGCTCCCCATCATCTAGTATTTTGTATCTCCTGAGCCAGATGGTCCCCTTCAAACCCCTCTCCCTGGTCTTCCTTAGCACTCAGGAATACATTCTAAAGAAATGGATGATTCTCAGAGTTCTTCTGTGGAAGCTGAAGTTGCCAACAGCTTTGCTTTAGGTCATATACATAAGCTATCTTATTCATATATGCTGCATAGTCTCAGCTTTTCATTAGAAAACCCCCTTGCCTCTCTTCAAGTGCATTCAAGTTTGTCTCTTCCTGACAGTGCTCCATCACCACCATCACTAATCAAAGCTCTCCACACTGACCCCTGACAGCTGGTACCACCCTCTACTCCCATGTGCCCACAGCTGCAACCGCCACCACCTTCTCTCCTTTCCCTCTTCCCTTCTGTGGGCTGGGGTGTCCTCAAGAGCTTGCTTTTCAACAAGTCCCTGTGGGTGCCAATTATTATCTGTTTTTATCTCTGACAGAACAGCTTAACAGAGTGTTATGGGGTCTGCCTGGATCCAACACAACTCAAACAGTAGGTCCATGCAGATGACAAGAATGTATTATAATCAAGCTGCTACTGCTCCATCAGGGTCACAGTTCAGCTTCTGAGTCTGTTCTGTGACCCTGATGGAGCAGTAGCAGCTTGCTTACAATATATTTTTGTCATCTGCATCAACATGGCGTTTGAGTTGTGTTGGATCTAAGCAGACAGAAGGAGGGTTTATTTTAGACTCCTGGTCTTAGAGAATTACAGTTCATCATGGCAGGCAGAGAGGTCAAGGTGGTGGGCCTGGCTCCATCCTTGGCAAGGGGACATCATGGAGACTGCTCCCACCTGGCTAGAGCTGGAAGCAGAGAGCAAGATCAATAGAGATGGGCCAGGCTATCACCACAAAGGGCTTATTCCCCAGTGACCCATTCCCACCACCCAGACCTGATAACCTCTACAACAGCATCATCAGCCATCATCAGCTGGAACCAATTAGGGACCGTGCCTTCAAATATCTGAGGTTGTGGGAGACATTTTAAATTCAACCCTAACATGTACTGGTGTGAGCAGAAAAGGAGACCTGTCTTCTTCACCTGCTATGTGCTAGGCCTGACATCTAATAGAACATAGCACATGTCAGTCCCTTCTCCTGCCTGTGCCTTCCCATGGTCCTTACACACAAAGGTGAGCTCTCTCTATCTCCATGGCTGGCACTGTGCCCAGCCCAGTTCCCTCCTGCCCTTCTGATCCCTGAGATCTAAGAACTACAAAACACATTGCAGATGAATCCCTCCACTTCATCAGTGATTAAGCTTTCTACTTCCAGTCTCTGGGTAAGAAACCTGTCTGTAGAGCTAGTCAGTGTAGAAGTCAGAGCAGCCTTTCTGTCTTGCCCAAGACCCTGGGAGCCAGAGGCAGCTCCAAATAGTGTGTCATTCCCCATCTCCTGAGCCTGATTGAGGCCTCTAAAACCCAAGTAGCCTCCCAGGTGGACACTATGGTCCATGTCTTGCCATGCTAAGAACCTCCTCCAAAGTTGGGGAGAATGCATAGGAGTGAGGCAGAGTTTTGTAATCCCTTCCTACTCTTTTCTGAAAAGATTAGGAAGAAACGGTTCTGTACAACCTTATTATGTCTCTCTCTCTCTCTCTCTCTCTCTCTCTCTCTCTCTCTCTCTCTCTCTCTGTGTGTGTGTGTGTGTGTGTGTGTGTGAGAGAGAGAGAGAGAGAGAGAGAGAGAGAGAAAGAGAGAGAGAAGGTTTTGCTTTGTAGCTCAGTCTGACCTTAAACTCATGATCTTCCCATCACCATGACGTCACAGCTGCATAAGCACTGCCCTGCCTTTGTAAGACCCCCAAAAGGGGACTCTCACCCAAGTCCGGACCTGCTCGAACCCAAGGATACATGAGAAACCATTTTGATGCAATTGCAGAGGAGGTTTAATGACGAGGGCCCTCTGGCCGGAACATATCTCACGCAGAAGATAGAGATTCCGACCCCCAGCCCAGGAAACTTGGGATATTTATGGGTAGGGGTTGGGGAGAGCGGGAAAGTTTGGTGCGGTTACATATGATTGGATATTTCAAACATCTGTTCCCAAGCCTGGTTTCCATCTAGCCCCCATCCCAATTATCCTAATTTACAGCTGTATCTTGCTCCTGGGAGAATTCCTTTCAAGTGACTTCCTTTTACCCAGGTGTTTTTTTGCCTCTATCTTGGCTCTTTTGTGCCTTTGAAATGTTTATTCAAGCCCTTGGAATGCACCCCAGGGGCAGCTAACACTTGAGTGTAAATTGAAACTCTAAACCTAAGAAACTTTTACTTTGAGACCTAAAATTTCATTTTTACAATTTATTCTTACACCTTCTCCTCCTGCCTCTCCTCTTATCTGGGTCCAGCAGTTCACACTGTTGATGCTTTGTTCTGTTTATAGCTGCTGGAGGACCCCTTCTCGATGAGTGAAGGTCGTACTCCTCTTCCTGTACCCAGACCCTCATGACTGGGTTGGAACCCACCTTTCTTCCTGTATCTCTTACCATGTCCCTTTGGTTGGCATATGTTCTAACCAAATGAACCACCTGCCTTTCTGCAAAAGTAAAGGTGACTTCCCAGCACGTACCTTTGCTCCTTACATTTCCTGGAACCCACACTCCCACCTCTCCATAGCTCATTCCTTCAGAAATCTCCTCCACTCCTTACCACTCCACCAGGTGGAGTCTCCTTTCTTGGCTTCTCCTATCACTCTCCCTATTTTTTTATACATTTTTAATTTTTTATACAGGATCTCGTTTATCTTAGACTGGCCCCAAAATCATGTAGTTAAGGATGACCCTGAACTCCTGATCCTCCAGGAGTGCTGAGATTAAAGGTGTGTACCACCATTCCTGATTTATGCAGTGCTAGAGATCAAACCCAAGGCTTTGTAGATACTAGGTGCCTTTGTTTCATTTACAAAGGTGATTTCCCACAGACATACCCACAGGCCACCTGATGAAGACAATCCCTCTTTGAGGCTCTCTTCCCAAGTGAGTTTAGACTGTCAAGTTGATAATTAGAATGACAACTGAATGAAGACCCCCAAACTTGGGAGACCCTTCCTCAAGTCTCAGGAAATCACGACCACCTAAGAATCACAAGAAGCCATACCTGGATGCAATCCGCAGAGGTTTTTCCGCAGAGGTTTTTCCGCAGAGGGGAGTTGGCTAACCAAGGTCAAAACTGCTTGTCCATGCAGGAACCGAATTTTGACAAAAGGCTAGCAAGCTGAGGGGTTTCTTTTATAGGGAAAGGGAGGAATTTTCACGCAGTTACACATGATTGGTTGTATTTTTGCGGGGTTACACATGATTGGTTGCTTTACAAAATTTGAACACCAACAGGTTGTAACACTGTAAAGACCAAGGGGGTGGGGGGGTAACCTAGAACAGTGGAACATTTCAGAGAAACCTACCCTAAACGATCATTACCAACTATTTCAGGTAAACTATTTTTCACTTCTTCTGGCTATAGTCCCACCTAGATGGCTTGCATCTTTCTCTGTGGTCAGGAATGTGTCTTCCTGCCTTGGGCTTTTTCCACTCACATGTGGGGTCTAATCCCTGAGGCTTGAGGAATGTAATCCAGTAAGTGTCCTCTGATTCAGGGATAATGTCCTCCACCCAGAATGTGTCCTGGGGCAGTGAAGGTCTGAAATCTTATTTTCAGTTCCGCGTTCTAGAACCTGCACTTTTTCTGCCCAGGTCTAAGGGCAAAGAAAAAGTCTACATATTTCATAAAATGGTCTTTATAATTTTTCACTCTACATGACAAAAAGGAGTGATGACCATACTAGGCCAGCACTCTACAACTGAGCCATGTCCCCTGCTCTTCTTAGGACTCCATTTTCAACTCTCTTCTGACACATTTATTGTTCTGTGTTGACTTGCCTGCTCTGATGGACTGTAATCTTTCAGGACATCAAGGAATCTCTTATTTCTCTCTGTGTACTATGTCCACCAGGAATACAAAGTATTGTCGGTAGAGGCACATTCCATAACAAAACTAAGTCCTACCTTACAGACATCAGACGCTACCAGGCTTCAAACTGATTCTATTACCTGCATGCTGCTACAGAGATGACTTAGTATTTGGGGGACAGGGAGTTGGAATTTTAAAAAATTCACTTATATTTATTTTATGTGTATAGTTGTTCTGCCTGCATGTATGTGCGTGCACACAAACACTCAGAGCCTGTAGAGGCTGAAAGAGGACATCAGATCTCCTGGAACTGGAACTGTTTGGTCTTTCTTATGTTCTCCAGATTCCCAAATAATCACATGAAAATTTATTTATTTATTTATTTATTTATTTATTTATTTATGCCTGGGTTGTAAGACAGGCTTGTTCCCCCAACTAATCTGTAACTCAATAAATCTGTTTGTACAATCTGCCACGTGACTGGCTTATCTCTCCTCAGTTTCATGTGTCTGACTTCCTCTAAGTCTTGGCAGTGAATCTTCCCACATCTGTTTCCCAGAGTTCCTCTCTCTCTCTATCAGATGTCCCACCTTCTAATTCTGCCTCAGCTTATTGGTTGTATTAGTCACAGTTTCTATTGCTATTGTAGGAATTCGGTTAAAGTTAATTTTTTACTGCCCCAGGACACATCCTGGGAGGAACACATTCCTTAGTCCAAGGACACCTACTGGATTACCCTGCTGGATTAACATTCAGAGGAAGAAGGGATTAACATTCCTCAGACCACAGGGAAGGGAAACCACCTGCTAGTGGGGAAAGCCCAGAGCATGTAGACAAACCAACCCTTGACACTTACAGACAAGGGAGGTCCTTGCCACCTCACTCCCCAAAGACCAATCAGTTTAAAAGTCACAGTGCTCCACCAATCATATTGTGCCCAGTCACTGTTTCTGTAGTACACCACTTAAATTGTATAAAAACTGCTCTTAACCTCAACTCAGGGTTCTCTTGCCTACAATGTAAGGGGGCCCTGGTGCACCAGTATCATTAAACCTAGTGTTATTGCAGCAAATCCCGTCCCTGTGAGTTTCTGGGGGAGTGCGTCCCCTGGTTTTGGATTTTACAGTTCAATACTATGTACAGACACCATGACCAAGGCAACACTTATAAGGACATTTAATTGGGGCTGGCTTACAGGTTCAGAGATTCAGTCCATTATCATCAAGGTGGGAGCATGGCAGAATCCAGGCAGGCATGGTGTAGGCAGAGCTGAAAGTTCTACATTTTCATCTGAAGGCCAATAGGAGAAGAGTGGATTTTAGGGAGCTAGGAAGAAGGTCTTAAAGCCCACTCCCAGAGTGACACACTTCCTCCAACAAGGCCACATCTACTCTAACAAGGCCACACCTTCTAATAGTGCCACTCCCTGAGCCAAGCATATTCAAACCAACATACTAGCCATCAGATTTATATTGACAGGTAATGCTTTTTTGGAACTGGAGTTTCAGATGGTTGTGAATGTGGTAGCTGGGAATTGAACCCAGGTCCCCTGGAAGAGCAGCCAGTATTCTTACCTGTTTGAGCCATCTCTCCAGCACTGCTTAACATTTTTTTAAAGCATCCTCTTCTTTGGACTAGGTTGTATGACTGAAGTGAGCTGTTACCCATAAGCCAGAAAAGTGAGCTTTAGGCTAAAGATTTAGAAGCTGATAAATGGAGCTGAGTCTCAAAGCTGAGTCAGACCTGTGGCCAGCTAGAGTCAGGGGGAGAGGCAGTGCACATGGCCAGGCTGTGTAACTGCGGTTACCAAAGACTGAGTGTGTGGGTGTAAACATCAGTGTGCTGTAGTACGGAAGAGGGTGACTTCTGAGTGCAAGCCTAACATGAGGCAGCAAACACATGGGACCTCGGAAGCATGGTTCTGCTCAAAGTGGCTCAGGCAACCCCTTCGTATTCTTAGAACCACATTTCTGGTTGATAGGCCCCTTGTGTTTGAGCCATCCTTCTGTATGGATAGCCACTGTCACTGTTGGGAGCTGACTTGTAGCAGAAAGCTGCTATCATCTTTGCAGCCATCTCAAGCCATATATCCTGACAAGAGACTTGTTTTTCAACAGCCTACAACAGCTGAGCACACTCTGATAAAGATCTTATTTATCCCACATATCTTGTTTTGCTGTTTAGTGTCCCCAGCTGCAAGGTGCACCTGCACGTGCTATCCACGATATACATGTCTGCAAGGCACACGTGGTATCTGTGCCTGCAAGGCGCACGTGGTATCTGTTGGGGTCCACACTAGCCCCATGTTGAGGCGGCCAAAAAATGTTGAGAACCACACTAGTCCCTGTTCGGGTGCCAAAAAATGTTGCGGCTCAAGCAAAATGTTGAGGCCCGGGCCAACCTACGTTTGGGCAGCCACTGTATTCCGGCCCAAGTTGCCGCTCAGGGTTCAGCAAGAGTGAGAGTGAGGACGGATTCGAAGAATGCAGACCAGACAGAGTGTAATTTAATCCCGTTTATTCTTCAGTCTAAGTCCTAAGTCTTGAGTTCCTAGTGCCTAGTCCCTAGCTCCCAGTCCCTCCAAGTTCCAAGTTACTTCTTCCAAGTTCTCTTCCAAGTGCCTGCTACCTGTCTTCTCTCTGCTGTGTCTGGTTCTCTCCTCTGTGTCTCCCTAATGTCTGATTCGCTACTGTCTGCCTCTGCCTTTTATATGTCTTACTTCTAAGCCACGCCTCTAAGTTACACCTTTAATCATGCCCTTAGGTCTTGTCTCTAAATCTGATCTCTACACTTCTAAATCATACTCTTAAGTCACACACCTTTAATCTCTCACACCTTTAATCTCAAGGTATCTAAACCAAGATTATCGGAGTGTGCTCAGCTGTTGTAGGCTATTGTAATCCAAGTCACATGTCAGGGTATATGGCTCAAGATGGCTGCAAAGCTGATAGCCGCTTTCTGCTAAAAGTCAGCTCCCAACAGGTATCCACACCTGCAAGGCATGTGGCAACGCATATAAATACCTTGGATTTCCCTTCAATAGAGGAGACTTGAGACTTGATCAGAACCTCTGTCTTGTCTCCATTCTTCTCATCTCTTCCCCTTCATCCCCACTCTCTCTCTTGCTAGACCCTGACCCTCAGACCAGAGCAGCAGCTCGGGTGGGACACAGTGACTCCCAAGCCGGGCAGTGTGGGCCTCAACAAGCCACCCTTCAGCTCAGCCCAGCGCCCCAACTATGGAAAGATGCAGGTTTCCTCGGCTTAGAGAACCACAGCCAACTTTCTGTGCAGCAGCTGTTTCCTTCCCATTCTTTTTTCAATTGCAAGCCATGTCTATTGACAGTAAGATAAATATGACATCATAGGCTTCCAGTTCTTTGGTAGGCTTGGGTTTCCCAGTGGGATCAGATAATACATAGGCTGGAGGGAGGGAACTGTGTGTGGAGAGAAGTTACCTCCTGGCAGCTGGAAGCAAGGAAATGGGATTTCCCTGGTCTTTGGCTGAGCTGGGCAATGGGTTTTGCAATGCCTGTGCATTGCCAAACGCAAGTGGTTATAGGTTTGAACTTTAGGTAGGGTATGGGTCTCCAGAGACCAGAGGGAGTTGTAGCTAGAGAAGGGGGACTGAGCCAGGTGTAGTAGCACACGCCTTTAATCCCAGCACTGGGGAGGCAAAGGCAGCTGTATCTGTGAGTTCCAGGACAGCCTAGTTTACAGATCTTTCTGTACAGACAGCCAGGCTTCTGTCTCAAAACAAACCAAAAACAACAAGAAACCAAAAACAAACAAACAGCAGAGGAGAAGTGGGAGGGGGAACCCAGAGAAGCCTGAGGTAGAGCAGTCATTAATCTCAGACTCTCCTCCACTAAAGTCAAATCTGGTCTAAAATCTGGTCTGTGACAGATGCTTAGGCCTGCCTACCCACTTTGCTGTAGGCAGCTCTGCCTCCTGCTTCCTTCCTGCAGCCCAAGGTGGCTGATAGCACCTCATGACCAAAGCATGCCCTGCCCACCTGCCTGCTGAGCTATTTGTGTGTTCTGGAAATCATTGTTTAGCCCCTGGAGACCTCTACTGTTCTTGGGCATTGTTTTTATAGACTGCTCTTTCCCTGTGGCCTCCAAAAAGTAGGTCAAGGTAGTTAACCTGCTTTAGGGAGAAGTGCTAGGGTTCAAGACATCCAGCCTGGTGTTAGGACTCTTGAATTCTCTTTTCAGCCTCACAAATAACAGCTGCACGGCAACACTTCCAAGCATATTCTCCCTTCTGGGTCTTTCTGAGCCAGGCTTTAGGTCGAAGGATTTTTTTTTTTTTTAATTCCCCTCAAGCTGCATCCCCTGGGGCTGTCATTTCCTTCTCCCTTCCCTTCATCTGGAAGATAGTTCTTATAGCTGTCCCCTGCTCACTGTAGGTGCCTGGAGCAAGTGAGGCTGAGAACTGCAGCTCATAGAGAGATTAAAGGCTTTGGGTGGACAAAGAGGAAAGAGGAGTGATGGGGCCTGGTGAAGCTGTCAGAATGTTGGAGGACAGGCCTTGGGGATATTTCATGGATGCTGAAGTCCTGGATGTGAGGGGAGGTTCCTGGGCTATGCACGATGGCTGTAGCTTGCCTTCTATTTCTAAGTCTTCCTTCTGTGGAACATAGAGAAAGCCTGGTTCGTACAGAAACTCTGGCAGAGGGGACTCTATTGAATGGAGCCATCACACAAAGGGCGGTGTTACAGAGAAACCACATGGAGCAAGGTAGAGTTTGGCTAAAGAATAATAATCTTGTCTTGGCTTGAGCAAACCAGTCTTAAGAGGCAATTAGCCTCCAGCCAACACTACAGGAAGCCAGAACTGGCAGCCCTAGGACCAAGTGCATATGAAAGGACCCACTATGATGTGCTCCACCAGATAAGGGTGAAGGCAGGTAGCCTATTCAACCTGCAGGGAAGAACTGCCCCACTTACAGTGCAGTCCTGTATCTCAGTGTGTACTGCAAAGCTTCACGCTAGCTGGTAAGGAATCATCTTGGGCAGTGTTCTGAGCTTGAACCCCCTACCTAGTTTCTTGCTGCAAAGCTGTCTAATCTCTCTGCACTTTGATCTTACTGTAAGTTAGAAATAACAGTATAGATGCTCTTTGCCAAAATGATGTTCCTGATAAAATCACTGTAGGGGCTGCTGGGGATGTGGCTCAGCTGGCCACGCACTTGCCACATTAGTGTGGGGACCAGAGTTTGCATCACAGCACCCATGTAAATGCTGGGTGGAAACTTGTAATTCCAGCTCATGAGAAGAGAAGCCAGGGCATCCCTGGAGCAAGATGGCTATCTAATGAACAAATTCTGGGATCAAGTGAGAGACCCTGACTCAATGAATAAGATGAAGAGCAACAGAAAAAGAAACATGACATCAGTCTCTGGCCCTCACATGCATTTGCACACATGCTTATGCACTCATACACATGCACACGCGCGTGTGTACACACACACACACACACACACACACACACACACACACACGCATCGTGCATGTGCACACCGTGAAGAAAACATTGTGAATAGAAAGTTTACTTACTTCTGCCAACCTACATCAGAAGTTAGAATGCAGTGCAATGTAGGCTACTGCTTGCCTCCCGTAGTAAGCCAAGGGCCGACACAGCTGGTGGCTCATTATTGCTGCCCAGTAGTAAGAAAGAATACAGTGCTATATATTGCTAGGCCGGGAAAAGATAAACATTCCAAGTACAGTTTCTACTGAAGGCATATTACCTTCACACAACATAAAGACTGGACTTCATAAGTCACCTACGATCTGTACTGAGATCTGTAAGAGCATGGCACAGACCCATTGTAACGGGGCCATTCAGTAAATGCAATTTCTTTCCCTTTATGTTCTGTCCTTATTTGGGATTTATGCAAGCAAAGAGGAACCTATTTAAGGTAGAAGTTCCAAGTCTAGCTTCTCTCCACCCCAGAGTCCCCTAAGGAGCTGATTTTTGCTCTGTCTCCTCACAGTCACCTGCTCTCGAGGATGGGACTCTTGAATTCAGCTCTTTGGTTTCACACTGTCTCTGTTGTGTTATTTTTCCTGAGAGTTCATATCTATTAAATCCAGATAAAGAGGATATCAACAGACCAAAGAAACGATCCCATCCACGTCTATCTTGATGGACCAAGGAGTTTGCTGGGGTCACGTACCTGCCCAGCATGGGAATAACTCTAAAGGCTGCACCACTGGTGCCCTGGTGCAGAGTTAAGACGGCTACACCACTCCAGTAATTGCTTACTGGCCATGTAACTTTAGGGACAAATCCTGTCTTAGTTCCTTTTTTATTGCTAGGATAAGACACCATAACCAAGGCGGCATTCTATTTAATTAAAAAGAAAACATTCAATTTGGGTCTCACATTTCCAGAAGGTAGCAGAGACCACAGCTACACATGGTGGGGAGCATGGCAGCAGGCAGGCAGGCAGGCAGGCAGGCAGGCAAGGCTGTGGGTCAGAGCTTATATCTGGTCAACAAGCATGAGGCAGAGAGAAAGCCAACTGAACTAGTGTGGGCTTTTGAAACCTCAAAGGCTATCCCCACTGACACATCTCCCCCAGCAAAAACACACTTCCTAATCCCCCCAAACAGTTCTACCAACTAGGGACCAACATTCAAATATACGAGCCTATGGGGACTCATTCATTCCACTACAATCTATTCAAACCACGACACCTTCCCCCAGTGATGGACTGTAAAGTTCAATATGACATAAACCCCTAACCAAGTGGTTTTTGGTCATTCTGTTTATCACAGCAACAGGAAGCATCAGATTAGGGGGCATGCAGGTGGGTTGGTGGGTGTGTCTGGGGGAATGAAATCAAAAATAGAAAATGCTGGTTTGGGGTGCAGTGAGCACCATCTCCAGATCCAGGGAGTGGTTCTTTCTGGTTTTATCTTTGCTTTGGGGTGAGGGGGGGGGGGAGGAAGACGAACGAAAGAGAAAAAGGATGTAAAACAGTATGTGGTGCCCACTGTATACTGTAGGTTTCAGGTGATTTCTCAATATGAAGCAAGGCTCAAAGAGGGTCATGTGCTGACAGAGAAACCCTGTCTCAAAAAAGAAAAAAAAAAAAAAAACTAAACTAAACTAAATAAAATAAAATGAAGGTCATTGCATTATCTCTCAGGTCCTTCTCTAATTTCTATGGTCGGGAAGACAACAAAAAGCCTCCACCAATAGGCAAGAGGCGAAATTAAGAAATAGAGATAGAAAGGCCCGAGAACCAGAAGGCAGAGATCTCCAAGGGCTTGGGGAGTTGACCTGTGGTTTCTGTCCCTTTGTGTCTGCTTCTCATTCTATCAGGTCAGGTAGAGACCAAATTCAAATCCGCTCTGGGATATCACTGGAGGGGATGCTGGCTGCAAAGCTTGCAGATTACAAAAATAAATCTGGAGAGAAAAAAATCAAGTGGACTTCCTGTAGCTTTGGAGGATGGCAGTGTACTGTATTTCTTGCATACCTGGCCCAGGTAACAAACACCTAGAGTTTGGAGACCCACAGAAAGAAGAGGGTTATGTCTCAATTTCTGCTCCTTAGCTTCCTTGGCTTAGTCTGAGCAGCCTGAATGGAGCTGAAGGAGGGGCACACCTGCAGCTTCCAACTCCTGGCTGATCTGGCGTGGGGTGTGTGTGTGTGTGTGTGTTATCAGTTTGAAGGACCCGTCACCGACCCGCTTAAGAACTGAGCCAAGAGCTGGATTTCGTACGGGTGATCCACCGAGAGCGGAAAGAATCTGGGCTCCCTGGGGTGTCAGGTAGGCAAAAGGCTCACCCACTACTGAGGAAGGGAGAGGGGCTGGGATGGAGGAGGCGGGGCTCTCGAGACAGCCCGCCAGTGGCCAAGGGGGAGGGGCGTGGCAAAGCACAGCTCCGCCCCCGCGCACCACCTAGCTTAGGGACTGGAGCAGGAGGCGGCAGCCAACCTTGGCGCTGAATGGGCCGTTGGCGTCCCGCCCTGTCCCGCCCGCCGCCAGCCCCACATCGGCTGCTCCCGCCGCGCCCCATCGGCTGCTCCCGCCGCGCCCGGGTCTCCGCCTGCTGCCGCCTGAGCCTGCCGGGCTAGGAATGAAAGGCAGTCGCGGCCGGGACTAGCTGCCAGCGACGCGGCGACGCCGGCCTCCCGGGAGGCGCTCTCCGCCGAGGTGTACTGTAAGGAAGGCTTGGCGCCCCGGCTCGGGCCCGCAAACTTCCAGACTCGGACCTTTGTCCCCCAGAGTGGCCCCCAGCGCAAAAGTGAGAACGCCGACTTGGTGCCATGCTGGGCTGTTTCAGTCGCTTGTGAGCGTGCATCTGTGCCGAGAGGACAAAGATGCCTCTGGCCAGGGGACAATCTGGACCCCGAGGTCCCCCGGGCAGGCATGTGCAGGCGCTAGGGGCGGTGGTCCGCCTCCTGTTAGGGACTCTGATGGTCGAGAGGCACCCGGCTTTGGGAAAAACGAGTATCTCCGGAGCTGAGCCAACGGAGTGTTGGTGGAGGTGTGACAGTATTTGCAGAATTAACAAAGAAGCTTGTGCTTGTTTGATGAGCGAAAATGGTCCAGGGTAGAGGGGAGCTGCTCACTGCCAGTCAGCTGCTGGGCTCCTTGGATGTGGGCCTCCCTTGCCTGCCTGCCTTATAGTGTGGTCTTGCCTTAGTGAAGAGTAAGAGGCTGCAAAGCTGTTAGCATTCTCTCCCTAGACATCAGTGATGGAAAGGGATGGGAGAAGTGGACAGCCTGGGCTATGTAGTGAGTTCCTGGTTAGCCAGTGCTGGATAGGAAGAGGCTATCTCCATAGGGAGAGGATATCTAAAAAAAGAGAAGAGGTGGTATTATGGACTTACTATAGATTGGTTTTCTTTCACCTAATTTTCTAAGTGACCTGTCCAGGGTGACAGGAAGAATAAGACAAGGTGACACCGGGCCTCTTGGCTCAGAGTTGGCCGCCTGTCTCCCTTCCCAAATGTCTCAGGAGAATGCTTATCATTAGATGCCATCATTTTGTGAACTGATGGATAGCAAGGGCATATAGAACCAGAAGCTGCCTAAGAGGTGTAGATAAAGGTGACCTTTGATCACCTACCTTGGTGATGCAATCTGTTATGAACTCAGATGCTTGAACTGTGCCCTATCCTCAGACTGTCCTCACCCCTTGCCAGCTCCACAGAGATCTTCCTCTTGTCAGACTCTACTTACCTTTGTCCTCCACAACTCGGTTATCTTGCTTGGCTCCTTCCTTTGCTCTATAAGAGACCAAAGGCCTTTTGTCTTTTCTGGAGAGCACGGTGGGATCCTAGCCCTGGGGTCTGTGGACACCAACCCAAGAGCCCTTCACAGCTTTGTGGCCTTAGACAAGTGGGCTTATGTCTCTGAGTTCTATTCTCTATAAAATGGTGAGATATCTGCCTACCTCCCAGATCTGTTGTGCCCTTCAAAAGCCAAGCAATGTGGTCAAGAGGTCCTATGCTTGCACAGTAGTGCACAGAGCAGCCTGTTCATCTCGGGCCCTCGTGGAGCTTCTTCTCTGCCTGTTTGCATCTCCTCTCACCACAGCCTAAAGAGACATGTTACCTTGACCTTGCTGACTGTGACCCACTAAACAGCTCTCCTCTTGCTGTTCTTCTGGTTTTGAGACAAGGGTCACACTATGCATTCCGAGTTAGCCTTGAACGCTTCTTCATACTCCCGCCTTTGAGTCTGGAATGGTGGGCTTACAGGTGGTGGTGGGGGAGGACCATACTCAACCTGAGCTGTTCTCTGACCCACCCAAACTGTTACTACCACCCACTCAGCTCTAAACCACAGTCACTTTCTTAAATTGCTCTCCAAAGGGACACAGATTACTTCCTATATTCTGTTTGCTTGTTTGTCTGTTGTTTGTTTGTTTGTTTTGAGACAGGGCTTTTCTGTGTAGCCCTGGCTGTCCTAGAACTCACTCTGTAGACCAGGCTGGCCTTGAATTCAGAGATCTGCCTGCCTCTGCCTCCTGCTGGGACTGAAGGTGTGTGCCACCACTGCCCTGCTCTATAGCCTTGGTTATATCTCCGAATGTGGAGTGACAAGAGTCGTGATGAAAAGTACTTTTTCCTGGAGAAGGACAGTTACCAGACAAGTTTTCTACCAAGGTAGGTCCCGCTGTCTTTTGGTTGGGATTATATAATTAGGATTTAACCCACTCCTCTCACCAGGGCCAGAGGCATGAGAATGTCCCACTTCCCCACTAAGGTCAGGTGGAGCTTCCTGAGAAGGGTTCCTCCAGAGACTGGGCAGCTGGCCGGGAAACATACAGAGACTAGAGAGGATTTCCCCACCACACTGTGGTCTGGGCTTGCTGGTCCCACTGAAGCCAAAGCTGCTCTAATTCCTCTGTATCCTGAGCTTGTGCTCCCCTCCCTGCTTTGTGATGGAGGTTGTTCCTTGTAGGGAGAGCAGTGGTGTCCAGCTTTTGAAACTCTGCTCAGTGCATCCAATATATTCTGCACAACTGTTATAAATGGAGCAGAGGAATTGTGTGGCCAGGATGACTCTCCTTGAGATGCAAAGACTCACTTTTGCAGAAATCTGCCTGTTTTGCAGAAATCTGTCTTTCTGGTTTCGTCTGTCTCTCTCTGTGTGTCTCTGTCTCTGTCTCTCTCTCTCTCAGACATACACACAGACACACACACACACATACAGACACACACAAAGACACACACACAGAAACACACACACACACACACACACACACACACACACACACACACACACACACACTCAGTCATAGTGACCTCTCCCTGCAAGTCTTGAGCCTCCTGCAGTTCCTGGTACCCATCATGCTTGGCCTCAGCTACACAGCCCGCCTTTCCTTCCCTATCCCATGTTCTCTATTCTCCTTTGGAAGAAGTCCCACAGGTAGAGCCTGTTTTCTGTCTTTTGCTGCTCACAGTTCAGTGATTCAGGCTGTCTCAGTGTTGTTTTTCATATCAATTAAAAACAAGAAGTTAGCATTACTTCACAGAAGAGCTAGAGAGAAGGGGAGAGGCGGGGATGGGGTGTGGTGTGTGTGTGGGGGTCATCCTTTCCCTGCTTCCCTTTCACACCCATCTTTGGGGCTTGGAATTATGTCAGTGGTAGAACCAAGGCTTGATCCCCAGCACTACAAAACAAAACAAGCAAACAAAAAAGCCTAAAGAACAAACTCTTGAGCAGGGCAGTGGCCCACGGCTTTAATCCCAGCACTCAGGAGGCAGAAGCAGGTGGATCTCTGAATTTGAGGCCAGCCTGTTCTACAAAGTGAGTTCCAGGACAGCCAGGTCTACATAGAGAAACCATGTCTCCAAAAACAAAAACCAATCAAACAAAGAACAAACGACTGAACAAAACCCACCAAAGCCATTTGGTCAAATCCTTGGTCCTTTCCCTTCACATTCTTTCTGGATCTCTGCTGTGTTTGTCACTGTTGGTCAGTGACTACGGAAGAGCACTGAGCACTGACTGGAGCAATGCCCTCTCCCAGTTCTGACCCCAGCTCTTCCCCTCAGGTAACCTTCAACTGGAGCTTTCTTAGCACGCATGTACACATTCACACGCTCTGAAGAGAATGCCCACCTCACTGTTGAAATTAACTTGAATGAGAGTTGCCCCATTTTCTCCTTTCCTCGGTTCTTTATTGCTTCTTTATTTTGTTTGCATGTGTATGTATGATATATGTGTTTATGGTGTGTAGGGTGTGTTAGGGCACCCACACATGCCATGGTGCATGTGTGGAGGTCAGAGGATAGCGTCAGGTGAGAGCCCTCGCCTCCTGCCCACCTCATCTTGTCTACCACAGCCCTGTGTGTGCCAGGCCAGCTGGCCTGGGCGCTTCTAGGGTCATCTTATCTCTGACTCCCATCTCACCTTAAGAATGTGGGGGTTACAGTTATATGCCGCCATGCCTAGCTGTATGTATGTAGTAGGTTTGGGAGACTTGAACTCAAGTCTTCCCCTTTGCATGGCAAGATAAATTTTGCCCTCTGAGCCATTTCCCTACCCTCTTTGCCTCTTCATTTATGAAAAGAGGCAAAAAAAATCAAATAAACAAAAACTTAACGCCTCATAGCTTGAGAACAGTGCTTGTTAATTCAAAGAAAGCTTAATTTTTTAAAAATGACTTTTATTTTCCATTACTGCTGCTAAGAGTAACAATTCTTCTAGGGAATCTGAAAATATAGCTAGCCATAAATATAGCTAGCCATAACAAATGTTGTCTTGATACCTGTTCTATGTACTTGTTTACATGGTTGGAATTACTCATGTTACAAAAGGTCATGTCTGTTCTTTCCCATATGTCATATACATGTACATGTACATATACATATACATATACTTTATACATCCACACATCCTCCTAACCTCAGGTTAATGAAAAGTTGCCACTTGTTAGCTAAAATAGATATTTGAGGCTGGGTTGTTATAGCTCAGTGGTCAAGTATATTCTTGACACACCTGATGCCCTACATCAGTCTGTATGTTACTTAGTTCTCTATTGCTACATTAAAAATCTGTGATAGGCCGGGCAGTGGTGGCACACGCCTTTAATCCCAGCACTTGGGAGGCAGAGGCAGGCAGATTTCTGAGTTCGAGGCCAGCCTGGTCTACAGAGTGAGTTCCAGGACAGACAGAACTACACAGAGAAACCCTGTGTCAAAAAATCAAAGAAAAAAAAAAAAAGAAAAGATTTATTGACTCACAAGTTTAGCGGTTTCTGTCTATGGTCAGTGGGCCCCATTGTTTTGGCTGCACTGTAGTGGAAAGTGGTAAGGAAGCTGCTAACTTCATAGTGGCCAGAAAGTTAACAGAGCTCGGAGGAGGCCAGAGTCTCAGTGTCTTCAGGGGAAATCAGGCCCCAGTGACCTGACCCTTCGGTTACTTAGCCTCGGGTCTTGCACCACTTCTCAATACCAAGCTCAGAAGTAGGCCTTCAGTTTATGGGGCTTTGAAGAACATTCCAGATCTAAATTATAGCAGATCCCAGCACTGTGTGCCCATGTACACACATGGCCATATTTAGGGGACTCATAGGATATTTACATATATATTCATATATATGTGTATTGTAATGTTTGAATCAGGCTAAGCCCATCTAGCTTATCATTCCTCTGTGATGAAAACGTTCAAAACTCTTGTCATCTAGCTAAAACGTATGTACAGGGGCTAGAGAAATGGTCCAGAGTTTAAGAGCGCTTGCTCTACTTCCAGAGGACCTGAGTTCGAATCCTAGCACTTACATCAGGTGGCACACAACTGTCTATTACCTGTGGGTCGTGACCCCTTTGGAAGTTCAACGATCCTTTCACAGGGGTAGCATATCAGATATTTACTTTAGGATTCATAACATAAGCAAAATAGCAGTTATGAAATAGCAATGAAAATGGTGTTATGGTTGGGGGTCACCACAACATGAGGATCTGTATTACAGGGTCACAGCATTGGGAAGGTTGAGAACCACTGCTTCATAGCCCATTCTTCTAAGTACAAATATGTAGATTTCATTTTTTAAAGCAGCTTTTTAGTCTTTTCCTATCCGACTTATCTTTAAAGAGTAATATATTCCATACTTTCCCTCTCTTCTCAGGTCTCACTTCAAACCATCAGCTCTCAAACTTTGCAATCTCCTAAGAAGATAATTAAGAATGAGTGAGTATTCCTGGTGCTGAAGGCAAGGCTCAGTGCTTAAGAGCACTTGTTTCTGCAGAGGACCTAGACTTGATTCCCAGCACCCACATGGAGCTTCGCAATCACCTGTAACTCCAGGTCCAGGACATCCAATGGCCTCTTCTGACCTCCATGGGTCTGTGGTGCACACATTTATGTGAGAACAACAAACATATAAATAAGTCTCCACACCTAACAATTTCACCCAAGGGCTCTGGCCAGACCAAAGCCACTTCTGCTCGCCTCGCCTCTCCCAGATGTGGTCTCTCCAGCTGTTCGACTAGTTCTGTTCTGAACATCTACTTCTGCCTGGCGACTTGGCTTCCGAGGGGGCTGTGGTGGGAAAGGAGTCAGGTGAAGACTCATCTTCAGCCTCCATTCAGACCCCGCCCCCATCTCAACTGGGGAATAGGGAGACCTTCAGGGCCAGAGGGTTGGAGCAAATGTGGAGTCTGAAGATTTAAGGGCTCCTGGTGAAGCAGCATCCCACCCATCCCACAAGTGGTCTTACAGAGGCAAATGGAGTTCAAATCGCCCCTTTATTGATCTGATTACAGACACATTCTCTTCCTCTTCCCTGGCAGATAGCTCTTTCATTGCTGAGGGTGCAGGCAGTGGCTGAGCAGAAATACACTTAATAGAAGTGGGTCCACCCGGACCCACTGTGTAGACTGTTGCTCATATAGGAATTGTGTCCTCTTCTCTTGAGAAGGCTATAAGGGCTTCTCTCTGAGCGCCTGTGAGGGCTCCTCCCTGATCGCCTGTGAGGGCTCCTCCCTGATCGCCTGTGAGGGCTCCTCCCTGATCGCCTGTGAGGGCTCCTCCCTGAGCGCCTGTGAGGGCTCCTCCCTGAGCGCCTGTCAGTGCTCCTCCCTGAGTGTCTGTCAGGGCTCCTCCCTGAGTGCCTGTCAGGGCTCCTCCATGAGCGCCTGTGAGGACCCCTCACTGAGGGTCTTCGAGCTCTTCTCCTTGAGGGACTGGGAAGGGTCCTCCTTGAGGGACTATGGCCTCTCTCCTTAAAGAAGTGGCAATGACTCCTCTCAGAGAGGGTTCTGTCAGAGGAACTGCTTCTCCAAGGACTATGATCTCTACTCTCAGAGAGACTTCTCCGATAACTTCTCTGAGGAAGCCTGCAAAGGGTCCTTTCAAATGGCTTATTACATAGGGTTCTCTCCCTGAAGAAGCCTTGTTCTTCTTTTGATATGGGTTTCTTTCCCAAGTGACTCCCTAGGATTCCTTTCAAGAGTGGGTTAGATACAATCCTCTCTTGGGCCTGAAATTTGGCTCCTACTTTAGAAGCGTTTTTAGACTCTAGATTGAATATTTCACTACTACAGCCTTTCTTTGCTCTACTGTAGACATTTTGAACTCTATTCAAAGGTTCTGGGACTGATGTAGCTTGGTTAAAGACATCTCTTCCACAAACCAGGATCTCCTGCAATTGCAAGGGTCTGGGTAGGAAAGGGCTCGCTTGTTTGGGCTGTTGAGCTTGTCTACAGTGCAAATTGCCTGGCCTCATGTTGTCCAAAAGTTTCTGTTTCATGGAAGTCACCACTCTATGTGTTGCTAGAAATGCCTGCCTTAGGCCGTGAGAAAGCAGTTGGATGAATTTGGGCTGGGAGGATTTCTTAGGTCTCTTGGAAGGAACAGTGCTTGCTTGGGTGGTTTGAATTCTGCTTCTCAGTGTTCTAGGATGAATGAGTTTGTAGAGCCATGTGGTTTCTTTTTTAGGTCCCTTGGTGGTTGTCTTCACTGGATATGTTAGGTGATAGGTTTTTCTGGGGCTTGATTTAACCCATTTTTCATCCTGATAGTCACTCTCTGATACGGAGTGGACCTGACAGAACACATAGTCTTTGGCTGTTGTTTCTTCTGTCACACCAGAGTGGCTATCCAATTGCTTTTGTTGAGTGTGAACTTGTACAGAAGCAGGAGACAGGGAAGATCTGGACTGGAAACTGCTAGAACTAGGACTCTTGGAAGCTGGCGGAGAGTATCTAGCTGTCCTTTGAGCACTCTTCCGTGGATCTGCTCTGTTTTGTGCAGAATGGTTTGAGACTCGAGGTCTTTTCCCAGTTTGTAATCTAAATCCAAGATGCAACCGAGTCTCACCACGGCCTTCAGGGGTGCTTAAAAGGTGGAGCTGTGGGTAGATAAGAAGGTACGACCCAAAAGCAGACTGTGACTTATGACAGCAATTGAATCCTGAACATCGGCCACATTCTAGGCATATGGGATACTTTAGAACAAGACCTGACTCTAGAGGTGGAGGGACATTGTGGGGTATTTGGCTTATGAGTCTTCCTGTCAGTTTTAGCTCTAGTTCTCTTAGCAGTTCCTGTTTTGAGATATCGGTCTTGGACTGGGAGAGAGAACTTGTCTTGAGGGAAGGCTGAGACTCAAATGTCCTAGTCGATGAGCCACATGGTGAGATTTTACTCTGCTCCCTGGAAACAGAATCTTCCCTAGTGTAAAGTATCTCAAGAGTAGAGTCTGATTTCTTCATCAAGGCAGGAATCCGGGCCCCGGTACATGACACAGACACATGCTCAGTGACTTACTGGAATAGATCGCTGAGCTTTGAACTTTTTTTCTTTACTTTTAACTTAATACCAGAGTATTGCTGTATTATGGAAGACGTGGAGGCACGTGTCCACATCTTTAAAGGTATTTTTTTTTGTATTACTGTGACATAAAATATGTCTCTGAATATAGTTTTTAACCACTGAAGTCTGAGAAATGGTCTTTGGAACCCTCTCTAGCAGGCTTTGAGAAAATTCCATCAGTTCAGCTGGAACCCCAAACAAATTATGCATAGTTTGAGTGGTTCCCAGGACATTCCCCAGCAGTAACATATTAGAGAGGTATTTCCTAGGCAGTCGCTGCCTACAGACATGGCTTTCCCAGGCATTCTGTTTTATGCCTGGGAAAGAACGGATAGAGCTTCTTCAAGCCCCTAATCCTTCCTGAAACTCTTCAGATAGTAATCTTAATGAATATGAAGAATACCTCTGGAATTCCTCCATCTTCTCCTTTTTACTCTCTTCCTTAGATAAGATAGTCATGCTCCAGATCTCAGGATATGGGGCTTCCTTGGTGTCCCCTGTCTTATCAGAGGGTAGATTTGGAAGGACCAAAGGAAGAACTGAAGATTTTATCATAATAGTGTCTGTATAGGACTTTGAAGACTGCAAAATACCAACACCAAAGTTTTTCATACCAAAAGCTCTTGAAACTTCTGGCACCCCAGAACCCTGAAGGTGCTCTAATTCAGTTGTTTTGTCAACGCTTGAGAGAAATGGGATTGGAGGGCTGTGTATTAATGTAGATAAGTAGTCCTCTGCCTGTAACTTTGCCGATGTGATCATCTCTGAGAAATGGTCTTTGGAACCCTCTCTAGCAGGCTTTGAGAAAAGTCTTTATTTGACACACCCATCCTTGATTGGAATCTTCAATTTTCATTACTTTGGGAGATTCTGGTTTGAGGCCTAGAGATTTTCCAGCCTGAAGCCTTTGCTCATGAGTTAACACTGTAGGTTCCTTAAGGGTAGATGTTTGCTGAAATACTAATTCTGCAGAAGTCACTTGAATATCTGCCCTTGGAGTTAACTCCATAGGTTTTACCAGGTCTTGAAGATGTGGTCTTGGGTGTAAATTCAAACATTCTCTTACTTTAATGCTAGATCTCGTGGTGAGTCCTATTAGTTCTACAGTCTGAGGACATGGTCCTGGTGCCACTTCTTCAGATTTTACCATCAGAACCAGTGGTTTGGGAGTTAATGAAGTCTTTATCATTTGAAAGCCTGGCCGTCGTTTTATTTTTAAAACCTGATGTGTTGGATCTATGATTAATTTCTTGGATTGCACATTTTGTAGACAAAGGCTTGGAACAAATTCTGAACTTACCACATCATGTATTTTGGGAGTCAAATCATTGTATTTTGATTCTTGAGGGATACTCTCTGGAATCATCTCAGACTTTATAATTTGAAGTGGCGGTCCGGGGATCACTTGTACAGTTTCAGAAACTTTTTGGAGGACAACTGATTGAGGAACTGGAAGCTGTGTCTTTGCAGATTCTGTCACTTGATCTCGTGGCTTTGGACTAACCCCTACAAAGTTTATCATTTGATCCAGCGATTCTATTGGAGTGATGCTTGCATTCTCCTGGCTCAGATTCTGAGGTTTTGTTAGCTTAGCTGCTACCCCTCCTGGCTGCCGTGTAGCAAAAGTGAGCTCTACAGAGTCAGTATTTCCCACCACTTGACTGGCTTGCTTGCATGATAACTCAGAGGATTCTTTCTGTAGCCACAACATAGAGGCTAAATTTTTAGATTTGGGAGTCTGAGGTCCTGGCCCTGGTGTTATTCCTGAAGCAGAATCTGGGACATGACAGAATGGCCTTGGTGTTGATACTACAGATTGTTCCCTTTGAGATCTTTTTTTACAGCTTAACCCCAGAGGTCCTGAGTCTTGAGGACATTATCTTGGAGATTTTTCTGTAAATCCAGTCTCTCTATTTACTGGCTCTGGAGTCATTCTAAGAAATTCTTTCCCTTGCTGTCTTGCTTCACAAGTCAGCTCTATCTTGTCTGCAACGTGATTCTTCAAGTCGAGGGTCATTCTATCAGGTGCTGTAACTTCCTTTGTCTGTAACTTCTTGAATTCTTCAAATTGAGGCCATAACCAAGAATGTAACTCCGGAGTTTTTGGGATCTGGTAGCTTTTCTGTAGGTTTGGCTCTGAGGATTTTGAATCTTGATCACTTAGTGTTGGAGTCAGATCAACAAATTCTGGTACTTGAAGATCTAGCTTCAGGGGCATCTGTAATGATTCTAAGACTTTATCTAATGAGTCTATGACCTTATCTGTTGGTTTAAAGCTCAACTCCATAGATTTCTCCATCATTTCTGTGCTTTTCTGTCCCAATCCCTTTGTCCTTTCTAAAGATTCCACATCTTGATAAATTGGTGGTGAAGTAAAGTTCACTGATTTAGGGACCTGAAACCTAGGCTTCATGATCATTTCTGCTAAGTCCACCACCTGTCGCTCTGGTATATATGTAGCTTTAGTCGATTTTGTGACTGGATCAATTGTCTGTGCCATTAGGTTCCCAGATTTCATATTTTGAAGAATTGACTTTGGTGGTAACTCCACAGATTTTCCAGGTTCTGGTAGACATACTGTTGTCAATTTCACATGTTTTACACCTTGCCACTTTGGCTCTGAAGTAAATGCCAAAGATTTCGTATTTTGCTGCTGTGATTTCAGTGACAAATTTGAAAATTTGACACTAGTCAGTTCTGGTCCTTCTAAGAGCTTCTTGGTGGACTGTGGTCCTGATGCCATCATTGTTTTTTCCTCTGAAGGAAACAATTGGCCATTCAGACTTTGCTGTTCGGATCCTATCCTCAGCTGCTGAGGATTTGTATCATGGAGGCATGGCTTTGGTGGGAGGGAAGACATAGGATGCTGTGAACTATGGCATGACGTCAATTCAGAAGAACTGATGCTTTGAGACTGTGACCCTAATTTCAACTGCACAGCATGAACAGTTTGAAAACAAGGGTCTGGCGAAAACGCCTTACTTCTCAGGTCATTCAGACCACAGCCAGGCGTCAGTTCTACATCACTTGCACAGAACATAGTCTGTTTAGTCTTCTCTGGAAACTCTCTATCTTCAGGAGGCGATTCTGGTAAAACTACAGAATTCAAACTATTTGACTGAGGCCTCAAAGTAAATATAGGTGGTGCACTTTGCTGCCATGACCCAAGCCAGTTCTTCAAAGATGGGGCCTTTTCAGACTTTGCCCCTATCATTAAGTTAGATGAGTTCACACCTTGAGAAGGTGATTCAGAGTTTAACAGAACAGATTTTATACTTTGAGGCTCTAAGCCAGGGGTCAAGTCAAAGGACTTAATGTTTTGTAACTGTGGCCCTGAACTGGACTTTACAGACCGTATGCATTGAGGTTTTGACTCAGGATTAAACCCAGAAGAATTCATACCATTCATACCTTGATGTTGTGGACCAGGGTTGTATTCCATAGGTGCTATACCCAAATTGTTTGACTCTGGATTTAATTCAGACTTCAAATCTTTCAAGTGTTGTTCTTGAAGTTTTGGAGCTTGTAAATGTGGCCCAGGGTAGTAGCCAATAGAATTTTCAGACTGAGATTCTTGATTTAGAGTACATGCAGGAGAATTTATATCTTGCAAATGTATTCTGGTATTGCACCAAACAGGATTGACATGCAGAATTTGTGGTGGTGGAAATTTACAGAAGTTCATACCTTGAAAAAGTGGCCCAAGATTATATCTATTAGAACTTTCACACAGAGGATTTTGCCCTGGAGTGTATACAAAAGAATTCACACCTTGCAAATGTGATTCGGGATTGCACTCAGTAGAATTTACACATGGAGGACTTGGCTCTGGGGTGCATGCAGAAGAATTTGCACACTGAGAACTTGGCTCTGGGGTGCATTCAGTAGAATTTATGTCTTGCAAATGTGACTTAGGGTTGCTCCCAGTCGAATCTACACATTGCAATTTTGATCCTGAAAAGAATGAGGAAGGATTCTTTCCAGGCAAATGTATTCCAGTATTGCACTCAGAGATTATACACCGAGTGTTTGGATCTGGAATGCATGCAGAGGAATTTGTATCTTGCAAATATGGCCCAGATATATACCTACTGGAATTTACATATTGAGAATTTACATTGGGAGTACATGCAGAATTCACATCTTCCAAGTGTGACCCAGGGCAGAGCACCTTAGATTTTACACCCTGAAGGTCTGGATCAGGGTGCAACTTAGATGATTCTACATCTTGTATCCCGGTGTTGGGTGCCATAACATTTTTACTGTGACTCCAGGCACAGGATTTCCTACATTGCAATGTAGGTTCATGACTGAATTTTGGAGATGACTCTTCCAGCAGCTTGACCTCTGTGGTCACTGAAGAAGGTTTTATCTCTTGTAACTGTGGCCCAGGGTTGAACCCTAAAGACTGTGTACCTGCTCCCAGGCCCAACTCAGAGGACTTCACATCTTGCAACCGTTGCTCTGGGTTGAATTCCATCGATTTCAGGTCTTGAAGTGTTGTGCACAAGTTTGATGACTTGATATATTGCAAATGTGGCCCATGATTGAACTCTGTTGATTTCATATATTGAGGCTGTTGCTTTTGACTTAATTTGTGAGGTTTCACATCTTGCTTCTGATTTCTGGCTTTGAGTCCAAAAGGTACCACATTATAAATTGGCGAGGCCAACTCTGAGAATCCCACAACCTGTAAGTCTGCATCATAATTGACCTCCTTATCCTTTGTTGTTTGTGGATATGTGAACTCAGATTTCACCTCTTCCAACTTTAATCCAAGGTTGAAAGCCTCAGGCTCCATACCTTGAAGGTGTAATTCTGGTTGTAACGTAGATAGCTTCCTTTTCTGTAACTCAGAGGGTATCTTGAACTGCAAAGGTTTCCCATCAAGTGCCTTTGAGAAAATCCATTTACAAGAATCTACATCTTGCCCAAGTGGCTGATACACAAGGGCCATGGGTTTTTCTTTTTGAACCGTGCCTCCTGAAATCCCTTCTGAAGACTTTACACCCTGTAAGTGTGGGCCAGAATTGATCTCTGGAGGTCTTCCATCTTGAAGCTCTGTCCGCAAAACTGATATAGAATATTTCTTATCTTGCAACTAATGGCCTGAGCTTACCTTTACAGATTTTCCATGTTGGGGCTTTGTCTCTGCTATTGACTCCACAGTCATCCTTTGTAACTTTGGGCCCTGATTAAACTCTATAGATTACATATCTTGGAGCTTTTCTCCTTGAAACAACTCACAAGGCTTTTTATTTTGCATCTGTGGTTCAGAATTGAAGTCCACTGCTGTTACACCTTGAGAGTTTATCTGTGTGATCACCTCAGAAGGTTTCATACTTGTCAAGTGTTGTTCCATAGAGTCTACATCTTGAAGTTTCCTGCCCATGATCAGCTGGGGGTATTTCAAATCTTGCAAGTTAAGGTCTGAATCCATCCCTATAGACAGTGTGCCTAAAAACAACTTCCTTGGGGTGAACTCAGGTTCCTCACCTTGTAATTTTGGACTAGGTTTGATTTCTACTGATTCCATACCATGAACATTCTTCTCTGTAATGACTTCAGATGGCACACGTTCGAATTGTGGTCTAGGACTGAAGCCCATAGATTTGACATTTTGGACTTTTACACCCAGGATCGTCCTCAAAGATTTCAGATCTTGTAACTGTGGGCCTGATTCACAGTTTTCCATCTCCATTTCTTGAGGCTTTGTCTTCAGAACTGAATCCAATTTTATAACTTGGGAAGGTGGCCCAGGTTTAGAGTCTAGCTTGACCCTTTGGATATTGGTCCCCATGTTTAAATTACTAAATGTTTTTCTTTTAAACTGTAAGCTGGGACTTAACTTAAATTTCATATTCTGGGACTTTGTTTCGGGTGTCAAGTCAGAATATTTTGCACTTTGTCCCTGGGGCTCAGACTTCAGCTCAGATTTCATACCTTGAGGTTTTGTCTGAAGTGCCAACTCAGAGGATTTTTCAGTTTTCAACCCTGTATTTTTATTGTTTTCTGACTGTGACCCTTGGCCTAATACCCCAGATTTCACTTCTGAAGACTGTGACTCTTGTTTAAACACTGAAGATGTCAAATCTTGAGGCTGTTGTATTCCTGGGGATGGCTTTAATGGTTTCCCTTCTTGTGATTGTGTCCCAGGGGTCAATTCTAGAGAGCTCCTGTCTTCTTTATGGAACCCGGGTTTGAATGTCATTTGTTTTATATTACTGATCATTGATCGTAAGGTTGGGTCACATGTTTTCATACTTGTAAATGGCAGCTCCGATTTACTGCCAATAGTTTTGAACCCATGAGACAAGCATTGCTGGACTGACCCGGAAAGTTCTTTACCTTCTGTAGTCAAGTTAAAAGTTTTGGGTTCCTGCAACCCTATTGCTAATGGAGAGGTCTTTACGCCCTGTAATTGTGGCTCAAGATGCAATGCCACAGATTTTTCTTCTTGAATTTTTGACCTGCCAGTCAGTTCAGATGACCTCACACCTCTCCATAGCATAGGAAGCTTCAGTTCTGTAGGTGTGGCATCTTGAGACTGTGACCTTGAGCTTAACCCTATACTTTTCTCAGTTTTAAACTGAGATATTGGTATCCATTGAATAGATTTTGTGCTTCCAGTTTGGGGTTCTGTATTCAGTGCCTCAGTTTTCATACCTTGAAGCTGTGGGTCCAACGTTGACTCCAAGGCTTTCTCTTGTTGTATCTGGGACCCTGGAGTCAACTGGCAAGGTTTCAGACTTGGCACCTGTACTTCATGTTGGAACTCTTCAGCTTTTACACTTTGAACAACTGGCTCAGGAGCCAATTCACATGAGGTTGTATCTTTGAATGGTAACTGAGAGTTGATCTCTATGGGTTTCATATCTGCAAGTTTGGGTTCTTGATCTGACTCCATGGGCAATGTATTTTCTGATTCAAGCTGTTTTTTCTGTTGGTCAAAAATCCCACCTTTCCACTCTAGTGACTTTACAGTTATCTGGTCATCCTGTCTAGACTTAAGAGTTAAGTTCCTGGGTGCCATCCCTTGAGGCCCTTGTTGTGTTGAGGTGAAATCTACAAATTTTACTCCTCGGATCCCTTGTGTTTTGGCTACAGTTGGAGGTTTTAGTCTTTGCTGTTTCCAATATGGGGAGATCACAGGTTTCCTGTCTTGCGTTTGTGGCTGTGAAGTCAGTCCCTTGGGTTTTATACTTTGCAGTTGAGGCCCTTGAAACACCTCCATAGACTTTTCTTGAAACAACATCCTTGGTATAAAAGTCACAGGACTCTCCCCTTGCTTCTTTGGTTCAGGTTTCAAGTCCATGGATTTACATCTTGAACATAGGTACTATGGGCCAACCCCTTAGTTTTCACATCTTGAATTCTTGGACCTGGAATCAACTTGACAGACTTCATATCTCCTCTCAGGGAACTACTTGGGGATACCACAGTAGATTTTATCCTCTTGAGACATTCTTCTACAGTTAAGGCCACAGATTTCCTATCTTCTACTTTTGGCTTCGAAAGTAGTAACTGTGGTTTTAAACCCTTCAAGCTGGTGCCTAGAGGCAGCTCAAGTTTCCTATCTCCTGCTTGCATCCCTGGGGTTGACAGCATTGATCTGACATGCTCCAGCTCTGACTTTGACTTTAAATTTGTGGATTTTCCTCCTCCCAAAATTGCCCCTGGTGTTAATTCTACAGATGTCAGAGCTTCTTGCTTTGAGACTGTGCTCTTCTCCACAGGTTTCATATGTCCCGAAAGCTGTCCTTCGATCAATTCAGAAGATGCCATGCCTTGGGTCTGTGGTCTTCTGATCAACTCAGAACGATCTACATTTGCTAAGTGTCTCCCAGGAGCCAACTTCATTGTTTCCACCATTGGTGCCTGTGGCTCAGCTCCCACTTTATAAGACATTTTGTCTTCAAAGCTTGGTACTTGATTCCCTGTGACATATTTTACATCTTGAAACAGGGACTCATGTACTATCAGTTCTGGTTTTATCCCTTGTGTCTCTGGCTGTGTGGTCAACTCAAAAATTTTTACACATTCTAAGTGTGGCTCCAAGTTTACCGCTGAAGTTTTCATACCTTGAGATTGAATTCCTGGTATTATATCCAAAAATTGGACATCTTGCAGCCATGGCCCTGAGTTAAAACATCCCTGCTTTGTATCCTGTAGCCCTGGAGTCATGTTTGTTACTTTTGGATCCTGTATCCCTAACTCTGGAGTCATAGAACTTCTACTAACAAACATGGATCCTGAGATTTGCTCCCCAAATTTGACCCCTTGAAGTTTTGGTCTTGAAGCCAGCTCAGAAGATTTAGTATCTTGTTTCTGAGGTCCTGTGTTGACCACCTCAGATATCACGTGTGGATGCTCTAGTTCAGAGGCTTTGTGTTGCAAATTTCGTGCTGTGAAACTCTGATCCTTGTGTAGGCAGAGCAAGCTTCCTATATTTGAACCTGGGCTCTTGGCTTTTTGGCGAAAATGATTCTGGCATAAATCCCTGAGATGTCCTCTCTTGAAGCGGAAAACCTGGTACGAACTGTGTATATTTGAAATCTTGGTGCTTGGGTTTTGAGATGGAATCAGAAAATCTCACATCTTGTAAACATGGTCCTAGATTTACTTCCATAGATTTCACAAGTTGTGGTTGTGGTTCTGGAACCTTTGGACCCGGAATAAAAACAGATGATCTGATTTCTGGTATTGGGGAATATGATATTGCTTCATCCGATTTCACACTATAATGTGAATTTTCCCCTTGAAGAAATTGCCCTTGATGTAACTTTGATAATCTGACACTTTGCAGTTGTGGCCCTGGGATTAATCCTGACTTGACAGTTGGCTGCTCTTGGTCCAGATTCAAATCCACAGATTTCACATTTGGAATCTGTGTCCCTTCAACTGACTCCTTTGGTGATAAACTCTGTGGCCCTGGCTCTGGTTTTGCCTTTTCAGGATCTACCACTCCAATAGATGACTGTTGTACTAAATCCACAGATATCTCACTTTGTAACTCTAGTCCTGGATCTATTTGCATAGACTGTACATTGTGGAGCTGTGGCCCTGGGATCACATCTATAATATGTGGTGTGGGTTCTGTAGTTAACTCTACAGGTTCTACAACTAGTACAGATGGTTCAGAGGTTAATTCTTCAAATTTCAATTTTTCTGCCAAAGACTCTGATTCCTCGATTTGCACTTTTGGTTCTAGATTCAACCCCTGAGATCCCATCTCTGAATCTGTTTCTACAATAGTCCCCTGTGTATCATCAACTTCAGGCAATGTCAATTCGGTGCTTTCTGTGTATTCACATACACTTATTGTTGATGCGTTAGTAACTCTGAACATGGATTCTATCGTCACATGAACAATGTTCAGTATCCGGGGACTGTGGTTCTGGGGCCATCCCTTCTAGGTTTATGGTGGGCACTTCTAACTCTGTTCTAGCAATAGTCCCCTGTATCATCAACTTTCAGGCAATGTCAAAGACTCAATTCTGGAGTCTCCTTCATCTCTTTTACAACCTCAGTCCTAGTTTCCAAGAGTATCTTGGAGTGGTGGTAAGCTCATCTCCATAGATTCTGAGGTTTGGCTCAGAGGTGCTGGAGTCATTCCTGCTGATGACTGTGTCAACTCAGCAGATTCTTTCACCTGATGACAAGGGTCAGAGGTCACCCTTGTTTCTGAGGCTTGTTGCTGTTCAGTCAGCCCTTCAGTTTCTGGGAAAGAACAACTTGAGTTGAGGCTCACATCTGCAGATTTCACTACATAAAAATGTGTGGTCAACTCACCAACTTTCGTACTTTCCACCAGGGTCTCAGGAATTAGACTCCTACAGTCTATCAAATCTTCGTGTGGTGTGGTGGTTAATTCCTCAGACTGTATGCTCTGCTGAAGTTGTTCTGGGGTCAAATGTGTAGATACCACCTTTGGGGTCATCGGTCCATCTTTTTTTGTTTCTAAAACTTGATGTTGTTGGCTCATCCCTTATAGGTACTGTCCCTGGATCTAGTGACCCTGGGGCTGTTGTCATAGATTCTGTTAGTTCATAACCTGATGGTGTCATCTCTGTAGGATTCTTCTTTTGTGGCCAGGTATCAGAGGTCAACCCCATAGGTTCTGTCATTTTGTGACTTTGTCTTGGGCTCACCTCTGAACACTCTAAGTCTTGGTGGTGCCCGTGGGGTGAACTCCAAAGGGTTCATGACCTGATGAGGCAGTTTTGGAGTCAATGACACATACTCTGTGCCTTGACATGGTGTCATCCCGATGGAGTCTCTGACTTGAACCTTGGGCACAGAAGGCAACTCTAGAGATTCTTTGGTTTGAGCCACTGACTGTGCAGTCAACCCAGGTAGTAGTGGTGTGATCACTCCCATGGGTGACTCCTGTACCACTGAGTTTATCTTTAGAGCACTCATCGATTTCTTAGAATATTTTGGAATCATCCTTGATGAATCCAGGACTTTAGGTGGTGGCCATTGACGTTGAAGTGGCCTAGGAGTAAACCTGATCTGTTTTGTGGCTTGATTCTGTGACCCTGAGTCCATGACTTTATGCTGAGACTGCAGAATCCTTTCCCTAGCTTTGAAGACTGTATGTGGCGGCTCTGGACTCATCTTTGCTGGTTCTACAGCTTCATCCTTATGCAATGTATCTACCTGCTCTGATTCCATGACTTGGTGTTGTGGCCTTGGGGCTAGTCCTGCTGATTGTATGACACGTTCATTAATCAGCCCCCTAGAATCCATGTTGTGAAACAATGCTACAGGACTTACTTTTGAGTTACCTGGCATTGGATTTGATCTTGAGTCCCTCATTTGATGCTCAGGACTTGCTGCTTTTAGTGATGCAATTACTGGATTTGATGACTTGGGAGGTATACTCACTGTTTCAGCTTGGTAGGGTGGCTGTGATAAGTTAGTCTTATCTTTTATTTTCCATGCAGAGTCTGCTACCTCTGACTGTGAATCTGGGATCATGCCCATTGCTTCCATAACTTGACGCAATGCCATCGGAGTGACCTTTATGCTGTCTGTGGCTGAACATGGTTCCTTGGGTGTCAGCTCAGAAAAGATTGAAGGAGATGACAGGATTGAGCTGTTATTGGACGATTCCAAGGATATACTGTAGTGAGTAGAACGTTTCCCATTTTTACAGTAACAATGATCTAGGAGAATCTCCTGAGCCACAGTGTCAGAGATGGAGGTAGTAGACATACTATCGGATTCAGACAAACTCAATTTCATGACTGTTGAGCTGAAAAACAAGAGAATTTTTTTGTTTTTTTGTTTTCTTTGGAACCAGTAGTGGGAAAATTAGGATAGAAAAAAAGAAGTGGTCATTTCAAGTCCAAAATATTTTTGGTCTAAGGGAGGTGAGGGTAGAAAAGGGGTTGCATTCACAAGCATCAGTTATTTCTGTAAAGTATCCCTCTACCAGAAGTGAGGGAGATGAATCAGTGACGTGCATGCTATACAAATAAAGAAGCTGTAACCTATCCCCAGAGCACACACGATAATAAAAGTACATGGTGCCCAGTGTCAGAGAAGCAGAGACAAACACATCCTTGGAGCTCACTGGACAATCAAGGCTAATTAGCAAGTTTGACTGAGAGACTTTATTTCACAAAGAAGGTGAGCAGATCCAAGAAATGACACCCAAGTTTTACACAAACACACACACACACACACACACACACACACACACACACAGTCCCATTAAACTTGCCATTAAGCTGGATGACTTGAGTTCAGTTCAGTCCCTAAGATCTGCATGTTAGAAAAGAACTGGTACCTGTAGCTTACCCTTTGACCTCTACATACATATGGCACACATGTGCACACTATGCAACAAAAAAAAAGAAAGTAAAGAAAAGAAAAGTTAAAAACAAATAAGTGTATTTTTAAGTAAAACAAAGAAACAGAGAAACAAAAAAAAAAAAAAACTAACTCAACCTCACTGCTTTGGGGGTTAGAGAGCTGGGTCAGTAGTTAAATGCAGTAACTGCTCTTCCAGAAGATACAGGTTTGATTCTCAGCACCCACATGGTGGTTCACAAACATCAGGAACTCCAGTACCAGAGGATTGCATACCCTATTCTGGCCTCTGTGGACACCAGGCATGCATGTGGCGCACAGACATACATGCATGCAAAACACTCATACACATAAAATACAAATAAATCTCAAAAAATCGTTCTTTACGACTCAATTTTTTCCTTTCCCTCTCCCGCTTCACTCTTCTTCCTTCCTTCCTTTCCTTTATTTTAAATATTTCTCTACCCTCTACCCAGAAACTCTTTTTCCTGACCTTGCATTTTCCAGATGTTGGATGATCCGTTCAAGGCTCTTGTCTATTGACCATAATATATAGCCCTGGTTCCGGCTCATAGGAAGTCCTGAAATACTGGACACAGCAGGGTAGGTCAGTGGAACTGAATTGATAGCAAAGTACCAGAAAGCTAACCAATAAGAATAGAAAGTTAATTTAAGAACAAGACAATTGCTACCATAGTAAATGAAGTAAAAGTACCAGGTATTTTATACTTTTAGCACTTACAATTAAGGTGATGTCTTAGTTGGGGTTTTTATTGTTCTGATAAAACACCAGGACCATAAAATGCTTGGGGTTAAAGAGTTTGTTTCATCTTTCAATTTTCAATTCCATACTCTGTTGCGGAGGGAAGTAGGGGTAGGAACTCAGGGCAGGCATCATGAGGCTGGAGCTGACACAGAGGCTCTGCTTACTGGCTTGCTTTCATGTCTTTCTCACTCTGCCTTCTTCTATCACCTGTGACCACCAGCCTGGGGTGGCATCACCCACAATGAGCTGGGCATTCCTACATCAATCATCAGTTAAGGCAATGCACCACAGGCTTGCCCACAGGGCAATCTGGAAGGAGTAATCTTCTAAAAATGATGCTAGCTTGTATCAAGTTGACATGAAACAGTCAGTAGGACAGTCTGAAGACAGACTCTTACCTTGTCAGATCACTTTCTATAAAATTCTTCCTGGAGTCTTTCAATTGTGAAACTGGTAATAGGAGGAAAGAAACTATTTAGTATAGTAACTACTGATATCATCTATCAGAACCCCTTCATTTAATAGTCATGCCTGTCATGAAGCTAATTAATGGCATGGCACAGCTATCAACATTTTAAAAGCCCATAATCTCTGCTGTCTTCATCATGGACCAGAAGTGCCCCCATTAGAAGCATGGGGATGGGAACGTAGCAGTGGGAGACACAGAGATCTGATACATCTTTTTCTTTAAAGATGTCTACCCTGAATCCATAGTAGAAGAATAAAGGTAACAGACCTCCCTTGTCAAACTCCTGGTAGTTATTCTTTGTCCATTCTCCTGACCCACCGAGTTTCTTTCCCATACTTTGGGCTTTCCATGAAAACATACAGGACACAGAAGCATGGGGGAAAGGGACCATGGAGGAGTTATGGGGCTGTTTGGAAGTGAAGATGTTAGAAAGATGGCTCTACTCTAGTCACACCTTCTTTCTCAACTTTCTTCCACATACTGTCAAAGAGTCTTAAAGCAGAAACACAGCTGATCTGACATAAGCCTTGAGCTAACAGTAAAGGATAGAGTCATTCTGACCTGTAAGCTTCTTGATTTGTTTACGATTATTTGGATGTGTTGAAGTCTAGATAAAAAAGAAATAAGAAAGTTACATTTATGTTATAGATTGGAGATTTTACTGACAATACATCTTATCTTACCCATGGGATATTGATATATTTTATATCAGGTATTAACTCAGCTGTCTTCTACAATTATATCATTAGTTACTAATTTATTTGTGAATAACATTAAATGTTATTAAATATTAAATATTATTAAATATTAAATATTATTAACATTAAATGTTATTAAATGTTATTAAATGTTATTAAATATAATAAAGAAGCAGTGAGATGGCTCTATAGGCAAAGGTGCTTGACCTTTGGACCTGGGTTCCATCTCTGGAGCTCACCTAGTAAAAAGAGTGAAGCAGTTTCCACAAGTTTTCCGATTTACCTCCACATGCACACTATGGCATTTGTGCATGCATGCACACACTCATACACGTTATTAAAGTGTTTTTTAAATCTAAGTTCTAGATTATTATAAGGCATACTGAGACTAAAGATAAATATGAACCCTGTACTCTAGAGACATGCATTAGTAAGGAAAGCAGCCACCTAAACAGCTAAGATACCATGTGGGAAGCAGCAAAACTGCTCAGTGGGTAAAGGTGACAGTTACCAAGCCTTGGCAACCTACATTCAACTCCTATGACCTTCAAGGGTAAATGGAAAGAACTGACTCTTGCAGGTTGTTTTTTTACTTCTCTATGTTCCATGACATGTGCACACCTGTACACTCACACACACACACACACACACACACACACACAATTTTTTAAAATGTAGTAGAAATGCATCAGAGAACAGAGAAGACCTTGAATAATTTCCTTAAACAGAATGGAAGAATTACTCCATAAATTTCCATTTGTGCTAGAACTCAGACAATCAGCTGATTTCTGGGCAAAAAAAAAAAAAAAAAAAAAAAAAAAAGTCCATTATAAGCAAGTAAGACATCACTGAAAATGTCATATTGTAATTTTTGTGGTGGGGCATTCACCATAGAAGACTGGATAGACATGGCTTTAAGCCAACAGAAGTCTTTATTAGTCACTTGGCAACTACAATGAATGTTTGGGATCCCAGTGTAGCCCCAAGCTGCCTTCAGGGTGACCTTTTAAGCACAAAACCCATGTTCTGGGTTGACATACTTCAGTTAACAGGAACAATTAGCCAGAAACAGAAGCCAAAAAGTTAGGCTAGTACGTTTTGAGACTCCAAGAACTATGGACTTTGATGGGTTAGGCCTTTGTTTTAGTTTTGGCAGGTGGTACTGTCTAGGTGCTGAGTTTTACAACCTGAATGACACTTGCATCATGGAGTGAGTTGTGCTAAGGTCTGGATCCCTGCTACAATTTTCAGATGCACTTTTGCTGAGCTGTGGGAGATGGGGCTAAGAAGGTGAGAACCAGTGGATGCTTGGTGTTAGGAGTTCAATTCTGTCCTGTAAGGTCTTCCTAGAAAGTCATAAACTCCTGGGACTTTGCAGCAATGCCCTCAGTCAGTTTAAGGGTATTATTATTGACATTTGTCACCATTAAAATAAATAGGTACTCCTTCCTTTTGCATCAGGGCATCAATATCTAAAGAGCCTGGATGACAATTCTGGAGCATTTGGTGAGTAAGTCCATGGTTTAGTGACCCAGTTTACCACAGAGCTATAAATACATCTAGCAGTAGTTTTGATAGTTTTTAACTTATTTTATGCTTGCTTCATCGTGCATTATTTAATAATATATGTTCCATGATGGAACCATTAAGTAAAGATACAAAGCAAAGGAAAACTGGTGTTAAAAATCTTAGTTAATATGTATAACAATGATCCTTCTGCATATGTATTTTCACATGATCTACAAATATCACAGACATAAGTAATCTGAAAACACCTGCACAGTGAAATACCTACAGATACTGGATAGAACGCAGCATGTGTTTAAATGTAGAGTTTATCCTCTGTGAAAAGTAAGGTTACAATAAAAGCTAAGTTGAACACTTTTCAAAATGGTCCCCTAGAAGTTCTTCCAATGAAGAGCTGATGGAGCCTCTTCTCTTCCAATGTTGCTGCTTAGGGAGCTTGGTTACCTCAACCCTGTAATGTGGATGTCTGAGACAAAAACAGGTCAGACGACTAGAGACTTGGGATATATATCCATAAGTATGGAGCTCTTGGCTTTTTTAAAAAAAGATTTATTAATTTATTTTATGTATATGAGAAAACTGTAGCTGTTGTGAGATGTGGAACAGTTGGAGGACAAACGGGAGGGGTATAAAGTCTGGATTGTAAACAAAGATTAAACAATGAATTAAAAAAACAAAACAAAAAATTATTTTAAAAGGAGAGAAAAACAGAAAAAGATTTATTTATTTATTTTATGTACATGAGTACACTATAGCTGTTTTCAGACACACCAGAAAATGGCATTAGATTTCATTATAGATGGTTGTGAGCCATCATGTGGTTGCTGGGAATTAAACACAGGACCTCTGGAAGAGCAGTCAGTGTTCTTAACCTCTGAGCCGTCTCTCAAGCACTTCAGCTCCTGTTTTTTGGACATTTTATTATTTCATTTATTTATTATTCTTTTCTTTTGTCTTCCATTGGTCACATGGATCCTGTTCCCCAGTACTGCACAGCCAGAACTGTTTGCCCATACAAATCCCCACTTTCCCCTGCTTTCTTTAGAACAGGGATTCAAAGGCTCCTGAACCTATGTTTCTTGAGTTATTACGTATAGGATCTCAAAGAAGTTCTTTTAATTTTACAGGTTCTGGTTGAGCTAATTAGAGAGAGAGAGAGAGAGAGAGAGAGAGAGAGAGAGAGAGAGAGAGACTTCCTACAAAAAAAAAAAAACACTGATAATCCACAGTGAAAACTCAGAGGCTATTTTGAAACTCACTTCACTGTCAGACTGTTAAAAAAAATGGGTTGGTAAAAATGCTGGCACAAAGAAATGTCCCATAAAAAGACCTCATTAAAAAAAAAGGATGCTGTCATGGCGCAGGCCTTTAATCCCAGCACTTGGGAGGAAGAGGCAGGAGGATTTCTGAGTTCAAGGCCAGCCTGGTCTACAGAGTAAGTTCCAGGACAGCCAGGACTACACAGACAAACTCTGTCTGGAAACAAACAAACAAAGAAAACCCCCAAAAACAAAAACAACAAGAATCTTAGAGTGCCACATGCTCAGAGGACACATTGATGCTGTGAGGAGATGCAGATACAGAGATAAAATTGGTCTTTTTACACTCAACATCAGAGTCAAGGAGAGCAGTCACTCCTGATGCTAGAGATAAATACAGTTTCAAAGATCACATGCACCACAAGAGAATCTTTCTACATCAGTGGTTCTGAACCTATGGGTCATGACTCTTTTGGGGGTTGAAGGACCATTAAATAGGAGTCACCTAAGACCATCAGAAAAACAGTTTATTTACATTCTGATTCATAACAGTAGCAAAATTACAGCTATTAAGTAGCAATGAAAATAATTTTATGGTTGGGGGTCACCACAGTGTGTAAGAAACTGTATTAAAGGGTCACAGCACTAGGAAGGTTGAGAACTACTGTTCTTCATGAATCGAATGTGTGTTGTATGCCTCAGTATGTACACAGATTCTACAGGTTTATTTTTAATGTCTCTAAAACTGCAACCTTATAGTCAAGATTGTCCCAACACAATATCTGCCTAGTGACAGCCCTTCAACCAATATACTGATGCAAACATCGTGCTTCAGATTTATTCAAATAGCCCACATAAATTTCTCATTCTTCTTTTAAATATACTCTCTTTTTAAGTTTTCATTTTATTTTTATTTTATATGTATGGGTGTTTTGCCTGCATGTATGCCTGTGTGAAGGAGTTGAATTTCTTGGAACTGGAGTTACAGACAGTTGTGAGCTGTTGTGTCAGTGCTGGGAATTGAACTCAGATCCTTTAAAAGAACAGCCAGTATTCTTAACCTCTGAGCCATCTCTCCAGTGCCAATTTCTCATTCTTTACCTTTAAGAGCTCTCTTCTGTCTTGGCTTCTTTGAATCCAGCCATGATTTACTATATTATACGTATTTCCCTACAGTGCTCTGCTTCTCCCAAATAGACATTATTCTTTTAGCTCTCTCTCTCTCTCTCTCTCTCTCTCTCTCTCTCTCTCTCTCTCTCTCTCTCTCTCTCTCTTCTTTCCTCTCCTCTCCTCTCCTTTCTCTGATGGTTATTTAGGCCAATAGTGGCCAGAAAATGCCTGCTTTCCAGGTGAGGAAGAATGAGCTCAGAGCATGTTTCCACTGAAGTGTCCCTTACGTGCTGAAAGCTGCCTGCTCCTCAATGCAACATAAGTGACCAGAATTTATAAAGACAGACCTTACGTGATTAAACCAATAACTATGAAGGTGATAGTAATAGACATTCCCAACAAATCTAATATATACACACATACATATTGTTTGTTTTGTGTTTTTGAGACAAGGACTCATGTAGCCCAGGTTGGCCTTGAGTTTACTAAGCAGCTGAAGATGACCCTAAATTCCTGATCCTCTTGCCTCTGCCTTCCAGCACAAGCACTGGCATGGGCCACTTTGCCCAGCCTTTGTTGTTATATTAAAATAAGGACTCCTATAGCTTGGGCTGCTTTGATCTTCTTATTTAGCTGAACATGACCTTGAACTCCTGATCTTCCAGCCTCTGCCTCCCTAGTGCTGAGATTCCAGGCAAACACTACCAAACCAAGCTATATACAGTGCATATAGTATACTTCACCAAATTTATGAATCCAAAATAACTTATAAATATGAATAGCTGCTGAATCTAGTGGTACATGCCTTTAATACCAACACTTGGGCTAAGGAGGAGGATTGACATTTGTTTGTGATAATCTACATAGTGAGCACCAGCCTAGCCGGGGCCATAAAGCAGGATCCTATCTCAAAAAACTAAAACAAAACATACACACACACACACACACACACACACACACACAAACACACACACACACACACACAAACACACAGCCATTTTACTTCAGGTAAAAACTCTATAACATTTAAAGTAATATAATATATTCTTTATATTAATAAAAATTATAAAATATAACAGTATTGAATTAATAAATGGTACAGAAGGCCTTCATATATAAAACCATTAACATTTAATACAGGAGATACATGATGATCTGTATAATTGGACAGATATTTCAGGCTTTTGGCTGGGATGATTTTAATATCAATAATGTCATTCATCTCCAAGTTAAATTCTACTTTGAGGCCTTCTTAATGGAGAATAAGAAGAGAGGGAGAGACTTGCAGGACTAAAAACTAAAACAGCTACAAAACCATAGTTAATAACAGGAACAGGCGGGTAGGAGTAACGGTTTTTTTAAAGGCTCAGAAACATCAGGAGGTAGAGGATTTCTGTGCATTGAAGGCCAGCCTGGTCTAAACAATGAGTTACAGGACACCCAGGGCTACAAAGAGAGAGCCTGTCTCCAAACAAAACAAAACACCCAGCTCTGAAGCAAGTTCACTTACATATGACAACTTAATTGAAGAGAGCTCCACATAGCAACAAGAAAACAATCCCATCGCTGTGATGACAAACGTCAGCTTGACAAAATCTCGAATCATCTAGAGATGAGCCTCTAAGAGTGCCTATAGGGAACTGTCAGGGAACCGTCCCGGGGTGCCTCTGTGTGGCACCATTCTATGACTGGGATCCCAGACCTTGTCCATGGGGAAAGAACAGCAGTTTGGAGTCTGCTCTCTGCTCCTTTACTAAGGATGCAATGGGTGCAAAGGATGCAAGGGATGCAACATGAATCGCTACCCTAAGCTCCTATGGCTGTGGCTTCTTCCCCTGCCACAGTGGATTGAAGGACCATAACTTTGAATGACTGTGAGCTGAAATGAACCATTCCCTAACGAAGTCACTTTTGTGAGGGTGTTCTGTCACAGCAACAGAAAAGAAACTAAGATGACAGCAAATAATAACAAGAAAAGATGGGTCCTTTCTCAATATGGGATTCAGAGACAGACTTTCAGTGAATTAAGAATTTCAAGTGTGAGGGGGCTGGAGAGATGATTCAAAGGTTAGTGGCACTGACTGACTGCTCTTGCAGAGGACCTAGGTTTGGTTCCAGCACCCATATGGTGACTTATAACAGTATCTCTAGTTTCACAGGATCTGATGTTCTCTTATGACCCCTGGAAGCACGGACATCCTGTGGTGCACATGCACACATTCAGACAAAAAAGCTCTTATATGTAAAATAAAAACAAACCTTAATTTAAAAGGATTTAAATGAGGGCAGGCACTTGTATCACATGCATTAAATTTCAGCCCTCCCAAAGCAGAAGCATGAGGATCCCTGAGTTTGAGGCCACCCTGGTCTACAAAATGAATTCCAGGAGAGCTAGAGCTACACAGAGAAAACCTGTCTCACAAAACAAAATAAAGAATTCAAATGGGAAAAATAATGTGAATTTTATAAAGAATTCAAATGTGAAAAACTACAACAGACAAAATATAAAAGAAAAAAATCTTTACCACCATGGATAATGAACTAATTAAAGAAATTCTTTTGGAAAACAATAATTGCTAAAAGAATCAATCTTAAATTTCTCATCATACACATGAAAAACCCCTGAAGTGAAAAATGTGTTAGCAAGCTTGATTTAATTATTACACAATACATAAAGCAAACTGTTATGTTCCATAAATGTGCATGGATATTTGTTAATAACATTATTTGTTTCCATGTGTGAGTATTTACTTGTATGTGTGCACACCACTTGCATGCCTGGTGCTCTGTGAGTCCAGAAGCGGGTGTTAGATCCCCTGGAACTAGATTTACAGATGGTTGTGACACACTATGTGGGTGCTGGGAATTGAACCTGGGTCCTCTACAAGAGCAGCAAGTACTCTTAACCACTGAGCCATAACATTTTCAATCCAGCAGAAGACACCTCCTGACATACTCACTTAGAAGCTCCAAATGTCAAATTTACCATTTACTTCTAGCCCTTGGGAAATGCTAGGAAATTGGCCTTCACAATGAAAAGTATAAAAACTAAAGGGGTGTCCCCAGAAACCATTAACTGCAGGCTGAGTGTGCAGTTTGCAGTTTCTGTTTCTTACTTCTAATGCTCAAAGCCCATGGAACCATGCTGCCCATGGCTAGGGCAGGTCTTCCCACCTCAATGAGTCCAGTCTGGAAGCTCCCTCACAGGCATGCCTGCAAGATTATCTCTTAGCAGACTGTCCATAGTGTCAAGTTCACATCATGAGAGGTCCTCAAACACCTTCAGGCCATGGATTTCAGTGTGTCTGGATTGATGGTCCCATCATTAAGGGTAAATGGAATACTTTAATTGAACTCTTAGACTTCAGAAGCACTTCAAAGGCAGATTGTTGTGGGGCATGCCTGTAAATGCTCCACTCTGGAGGCTGGCATAAAAGGATTATGATGAGTTCAAAGACAGCTTAGCATATCTAGTAAGTTCCCAGCTAACCTGGGCTTCTAAATGAAAGCACATCTTGAACATCTCTCCTGTTCAGTTTAGAATCTGCATGCGATGAAAGGTCTGAAGAATGGTGTGTAGATGAGAGAGGTAAAATAGAGCCAAGAAACAGGAGATACAGTAATGAAAGTTCCAGAAGGGAAGGGGAGTGAGGAGCCATGCCTGCAAGACCTTACCCAGTCTAGAAAGAGCAGAGTTAATCTCTCTTAAAGGTTATACTTCCCAACCCTGCTTTCCTGGCAAATGTGTTTCTATAAGAGTTTTGGGTAAGTCCCAACTCACAGGAAGTACAAGAGGAAGCAGAATATGTCAAATCACATGAAGGGGGCATTATAATTTTTCCTAATTAAAGTTGTATGCATGTATACAAAAACTATAATCATACTCTCCTTTCCGCCCATCTTTTCCCACACCCCCCACAAATGTCCACCTTCCAATTTCATGTTTTATTTGTTTTTTTGGTAATCCACTAAGTCCAATTAGAGGTACCCATATATATCCATGGCTACCAGCATGGGTACTTGATCAACAAAATGTTGGCTGCAAAACCTAGAACAATGACCCTTTTCTGCAATACATAAATGGAACAAATAGAAGGGGACAAAAGAGAATCTGTAGACTAGAGGAGAGTCAAGAAACATGGTGTTCAATCTCAACGTGTAATCTTGAGTTCAACTAAATAATAATTCATGTCACTGAATGACTATTGAAATTTAAACACTGTGTATTTGAGGCATTAAGGAACTGTTCAAATTTTGTCATTAAATTTTAGGTGTAATAATGATATTATGATTAATACTTTTTTCTTTTACTTTTTTTCCATTGCAGTGTGGAGGCAGGATCTCAAACTGTATGTACTAAAATATTTGTCATGAAATTATCTGTGGTTTGCTTCAAAATAATGTAGTAAGGGTTGAAACAGAGTGACAGGTCAGTGAGGAGTCATCAGACGAACTTTTCTTCCCTAATATTGAGAATAGGTCATAGGGCCTTGCACATGCTAGGTGCATTACCAGTTCTGTGTACCTTTGATTTGCCTGAAATTATCTTTAATAAAAATCAAGGAAAAATGGACCAGAGCTCAGTGGTAGAGTGCTTTGTCAAGCGTGAGCAATGACCTGAATTTGATCCCCCACTAACACACACACACACACACACAGAGAGAGAGAGAGAGAGAGAGAGAGAGAGAGAGAGAGAGAGAGAGAGAGATTGTGTGTGTGTGTGTGTGTGAGAGAGAGAGAGAGAGAGAGAGAGAGAGAGAGCGCTATAGCTTTAAAACTCTCTGTATTTAAAACTACATATTAGGACCAGCTAGATGGTTCAATGGACATTGATGTTAAGCCTCACCACCTGAGTGCTATCCCTGGGCTCTACACTAACCCACTGCAAACACACTGCAATTCTATCACCCTCCATCCCTTTATCTATCTCTCCTTCCCTCCCTCCTTCCTCCCTCTCACACTCTTTCCCTGCCTTCCACTTCCTTCTCTGCATCTTTCTCTCATAGTAATACACAAATGAAATGTATTAAAAACTCTGTATATTGAAAGACAAATTTTACTGAAACTAAGAAAATGCAAATGGAGTTAGAGAGATGGCTCTGTGGTTATGAGCACATTTTGCTGTTGCAGAAGTCTTGAGTTCAGTCCCCAGCATCCATGTCGGGCATCTCCCAATCACCAATCACTTGTGACTTCACATCCAAGAATTTGACAACCTCTTCTGGATTCTGAGGGTATGTGTTGTGTGTGGTTGTTGTGTGTGTGTGTGTGTAAGTGTGTATGGTGTACATGACATTTATACTTCAGATGAAAGATAATTCATATGCTAAGAAATGAGTCTTCAATTCATGGATATTTTTGTTTTAATTATTTTGATTTCCCTCAGGATATATTAATTTTATTTATTTGTGTGTGAGTGTCTGTGTGTGGTGTGAGTCAGGTTTGTATTTGTGTCTAAGCAGCTCACTCATCTTACCCTTCCACTCTACTAGAGAGACTAAATAGCGATCTAGAATTTGGGGAGGACTTCAATTCCTACCTCACATCATCCACAGAAAGTAATTTGATATGAATCTTAGATGTAAACAGGAAAGAAAAGGATTTCTACATGCTATGTAATATCTAAACCTAACAGAGAACTCCTGCTTGTAATATACAATGATGCCTTTCAAATATAACGTAAAGTAGTAACAACCCAACCGTTAAGAATATACTAAGAGGATCAAGTGATGTAACTCAGCAGGTAAAGACACTGGCTGGGCAAGCCTGCTGACATGAGTCCAGAACCCACATAGAGAGAAGAGAAGCACCTCCACAAAATCGTCCCTGACCTCTACATGTGAACGATGCCAAGTGCATCCACACATTCAACACACAGCATGCACATACACACGCATGCAGATGCACACACAAAAGTGCACAGATGACTAGAATAGGCAGTTTACACAAAAATTTCCAAGTGGATAGTAAATGTGAGAAGTTGTTCAGCGTTTCTAGTCATGGGGGGATGCACAGGAACCACAACAGGATAACATACACTCACTGGATGGACAGGTGGGCTTGTCAAGTCTGGGTAAGATGACAGGACTTGGGAGGAGGCAGACACTCATGGTCTACTCACAGGAGAGGAAATGCAGAAAGGGGCATGACCTACTAACATTAACTATGTGTACCATGTCTGCAAATGATTCCTCTTTGTCAGAAGTAAAAATTCCCACCCACAAAGTTGTCACTTGCAATTAACATCCCAAGACCTTTTTTCTTGTCATATGAGTATAATCTCCTTTACAAAATGAACTCACTTAGTCTTTTGCCTCCCATGTGATCAACAAGATCCATGCCTCTCCTAACTCATATCACATTCTTTCTACAGAGGTTCTATGTGTGTCAGTCTGAACGTCTCACTTCAGCTCCAGCTCCTGGAAGCACTTCTTCAATATCTCAAACATTCTTCCTCAGTGTGTTGATAATAGGATCCTAAAGCTACTACTAGCACCACCACAACCTCCTCCTGCCCTCCCCTCCTCCTTTTCCTCCTTCTCCCTTTCCTGTTCTTTCTTCTACTTTCTCTTCCTGTTCTCTTCTTGGCTTTTTGAGACAGCAATTCTTGCTATCTGGAACTCACTATGTAGACCAGGATTACTTTGAACTCAGAGAGATCCTCCTGCCTCTGCCTCCCAAGTGCTGAGATCAAAGGTGTGCACCACTATGCCCAGCCTAAAGCTTCTTGATGTGAATTAAGAGAAAAACTTTTATGGGTATTGTCTCAACTCCATCTACCCTCTGCTTGTTCCCTCAGATGGCCCAGAGGCTAAGCATTTATACAAACCTATAGGGGTTCAGCACAGAGAGAAGTGGGTGTTGAGAGAGAGTGGCTATCACATACCTCTGTCTTGGCTGCCACCTGTGTGTGGCTCCAATACCTAGAAAACAACGCCCAGATGCCACAAACCAAAAAACTAAGTACAATAAGGCTGACATGGTCCAGCAGTGGGATAGCCAGCTCCCACATTGGCTCCATCACTCAAGCCTCTCAACTGAAGAGTCTCTGTCTCCAGAATATGTATCTCCATATGGCATCACAATCAGTACTTCAATGTAAGGCCAGTCATTGTGCACTCATCTCAAGTCCTCTGCAAGAGCAGCCAGTGCTCTAACCAGTGAGCCATCTCCCCAGCCCCACTCTTCACAGTGTATATAAATAACTTCAGTATACTTGTCAAAACCATGAGATTAAATGGGAGGTGGAGGCTCCAGAATCGAAGGGCATCCTTGGCTACATTGCAATTTCAAAGCCAGTTTGAACAGCTGTGTAAACCCTCTCTCAATAAAATGAAAACATTAGTACATTTACTCTTCACTCCAGCCTTCACTAGCATCTCATATTTTCCCACCAGTGTTCAGGATCCAATGTAAGCACCATGTTGCTGAGACAACCCAGAGTCCTCTGAGTCGTAAGCAAGTGTTCTATCAGTAAGAAACAAACAAAAAAAAGAAAAAAATCCCTACATTTGCGCCTCTGTGATGTTCTCTTTATGTTTAGACTGAGGTTCTATGTTTGGGGCGGGGTAGGAATGGAGAGGACACAGCAGTGGCCCGCTCATCTTATTCCAGCACATCAAGAGGGACATGCTATCAATTTGTGACACTAGTGTCAAGCCCTTTGTAGAGCGTGCATGCTGCATCTCTGTATCTGACGTTACTATTTTCCTGTGTTCATACTTTGCTTCCACAAGTGTCCTATAAATCTAACTCCTATTGGAGGTGTGGGCCTAGCATGATTAAGCCCCGTCTCCTGGAGAAGTCATATAACACATACCTATTGAAATTCTTGAGTAAGAAAGATTTGCCGCCCCGTCACCACTTTCTATTTGTTTATTTATATTTATTGGTGTGGATGCGTGTATACTTCTTTTGTACTTTGTGTTACACCTCAATGCTATCCTTCATTTTCTTGCTTGTTTTTTCCAGCTTTATCTGTGTGAAGCTCTTCTTGCCTGCTTGGTCTTTATACCTCATTATTGTAGGTATAAATGTTTTGCACCCTATTTTTCCCCTTCCCTTCTCCTCTGGCTCTGATCCAAAGGTTGGTTTATTTATTTATTTATTTATTTATTTATTTATTTATTTATTACATGTAAGTACACTGTAGCTGCCTTCAGACACCCCATAAGAGGGCATCAGATCTCATTACAGATGTTGTGAACTACCATGTAGTTACTGGGATTTGAACTCAGGACCCCTTGAAGGGCAGTCAGTGCTCTCAACTGCTTTTGCAGCCTATTTTAATGAATGTTCAAGCTCTCCTCTTGCTGAACACACACCAGAGGTAGTGGAAGAGAAAGTTACTAGGATGTGGGGGATGTGGATCTGTTTAGCAACAGTTCTTTGGGAGTGAGCTCAGTCTTCTTTGGCAGCAGTTCAGTCCTGTAGCAAACACCAAATAGAAACCTGCAGCTGCAGTCCAGACCTCTTGACAGGCAGACACCACGCATGAACCAGCAGCTGTAGTTCAATCCTGGAAACTGTTAAGGGCTGGAGAGTGACTTGGTGTCTCATTGGTTAAGGGCACTAACTGCTCTTCCAGAAGTTCTGAGTTTAATTCCTAGCAACCACATGGTGGCTCACAACCATCTGTAATGAGGTCTGATGCCCTCTTCTGGTATGTAGGCATACATGCTGGCAGAATACCGTGTATATACTAAGATTTACTAAGTAAATCTTTCAGAAGAAGGAGGAGGAGGAGGGGGAGGGGAGGGGAGGGGAAGAAAAGGGGAAAGGGGAAGAGGAGGGGAAGGGGAAGGAAGGGGGAAAGGGGAAGGGAAGAAGAAGAAGAAAAGAAAGAAAAGAAGAGAGAAGAAAGGAAGAAGAAGAAGAAGAAGAAGAAGAGAAGAAGAAGAAGAAGAGAAGAAGAAGAAGAAGAAGAAGAAGAGAAGAAGAAAAGAGAAACAGAAACTGCAAGGCCGGCCAACTGGCCCAAAGTTAGGGTGCAGAAGCAGCAAGAAGCCACAGGAACTTCTAGTTTCTCTCAATGGTGGCATCACCACAAGCTGAGCTCAACAATGCTATGTATGAAAAATCAATATATGAATGTTGTTAGGGAAGAATAGCGAGGAATCAAAACAATGCTCAGTGCTCCTCGCCGACTGTCTGTGGGGTCATATTTATATTCCTTCATCATAGGTCCTTTCCTGTGTCTGCTTCAAGAAAACATTCTTTCACCTGTCTACTTTAGCAAGACATCCTTTCACCCGTGTGCCCCAAGAGAACATCATTTGACATAACTGACTTTCCAAAGAAACCAGAATTTTCCACTTCACATCACTGTGGAGTCTGGCCATCCTATAAACAGAGCTCGTCTTCTACGTCTCTCATTCTGTAGCCTTCAGAATTCTGTAGCTGAACAGAGACCCAATTCTTCTTTGTCCCACGAGGGGAGTGTTTTATAATAGATGCCATATGCAAAGTTTGTTCCTGAAACACTAAGATTTAATCCACGTGTAAAAACCATGCCTTGAGTTTAGATGGTACACTGGGCATTTTGCTGTCTGTGTTTGTTGAGTCCATGTATGAAGCCAGGTTGGTACTTTCTTCGTCTACCTGGTTTAAACTGCCTTCTTTGGCCTTACAGACTCTTTAACATATATATTCAAGACCCATGCTAGCTGACCTAAGCTGTGAAAAAGAGCCACTGGCTGACTTGACAGCATGGTCCATGACTTCGAATGTGCTCGTGACCAACTGTCTACTACCCTAAGTCCTCTCGGTTTTGATCCTGCTACTGGGTATCCCAGATCATTTCCTTTACCTTCTTTGGTCGTAGAGTCTCTGGGTCAGGCATGCACCCCCCCACTCCCATTTCAGCACCACCATGGTGTATTCTTTAGTAGTTTTCCTCTTCTCAGATTTTGCTTTCTCCAAATAGTGCTGGCTATTCAGAGGTAAGCTGTAGCCCATTTGTCTCTGAATAGTTCTTTGAGAGGGAGAGCAATCTTGCTATGTAGCCTCGATACACATCCTGCCCCCCAGCGTGCCTGCTGTGCCCTCCCACGTGAAGGGAGTGCAGACTTGAAATTCTAACGCATTTCTGAACTTTCATAGCTCTTTCTAGAGCCCGAGTCCAGGACAAAGCCCTAAGTCTCGGATACTCACTCGGCATAACCACTGTAACCCTGAAGACATTCTCGGATTTTATCTGTTGTACTTTAATCTCCTTTGTTCCACAACTCTCCTTGATTCTTGACCTCCCCGTCGTATCTCAAAATAACTCTAGCCACTAAAAGTTTCCATAACTCTCTGCATGGGGAGTTTCTGGAGGCCTCTATTAATTGGCTATTCTCTGCCACAAGGGGGAGCCAGATCTCAACGTGAGAGCCTTGGCTGCAGGCACCTGAAGACTGGACCTGGGATGAATCCAGGTCCCTTTGATTTATCAAAACACTTCAGTCTAAAGCAGTGCCGACAACTTTCTAGTGTTTGTTGGGTTCTACCACCAAAGGGTGCCCGGCACCCCCAAAGTAGGATTCCTTATATTCTTTCTTGCAAACACAGGGGGAAGATGTAGCCAACGTCCCTGCTCACTGGTCTCTGAGTGGATGTGGCACTCATCCTAGTCCCAAGGATCTTGTCTAATTGCATTGTCTTTCTCTCTCGAATGACATCTGGAACACAACTTCTCTCTAGCCAAGAATACTGAAGCCCTGCTTCCCTTGTTTGTGTGTAGTGAGTCTGATTCTGATTTTTTTGCAAGGTTAGGTCACAACAAGACAGTTTTATTTCTGAGATCAGAAGACGGCAGTAAAAATAGAAATGATCCGGCTGAAAAACAGGATTCTTTCCCAATTCTGG